>NC_134690.1:35919249-36143018 GCF_050947455.1 Rhinoderma darwinii | reverse complement strand
GTGCAAAATTTATTCCTACAGGTAACAAGTATAAACGACTCAAATTAAACCCCACATGGCTTACACCTTCTGTGAAAGGGGCAATACATGACAAAAAAAGGGCATTTAAAAAATACAAATCTGAGGGTACAGCTGTAGCCTTTGTAAAATATAAAGAGCTTAATAAAATCTGTAAAAATGTAATAAAATTAGCAAAAATACAAAATGAAAGGCAGGTGGCCAAGGATAGTAAAACAAATCCCCAAAAATTCTTCAAGCATATAAATGCAAAAAAGCCCAGGTCTGAACATGTAGGACCCCTAGATAATGGTAATGGGGAGTTGGTCACAGGGGATCAAGAGAAGGCAGAGTTACTAAATGGGTTCTTTAGCTCTGTATATACAACTGAAGAAGGAGCAGCTGATGTAGCCGCTGCCAGTGCTGTTAATATATCAGTTGATATACTGAATTGGATGAATGTAGAGATGGTCCAAGCTAAATTAAATAAAATAAATGTGGACAAGGCCCCGGGACCAGATGGGTTACACCCTAGAATTCTTAAAGAGCTTAGTTCAGTTATTTCTGTCCCCCTTTTCATAATATTCAGAGAATCTCTAGTGACTGGTATAGTGCCAAGGGACTGGCGCAGGGCAAATGTGGTGCCTATTTTCAAAAAGGGCTCTATGTCTTCCCTGGGTAATTATAGACCAGTAAGCTTAACATCCATTGTGGGGAAAATGTTTGAGGGGCTATTGAGGGACTATATACAGGATTATGTGACAATAAATAGCATTATAAGTGACAGCCAGCACGGTTTTACTAAGGACAGAAGTTGTCAAACTAACCTGATCTGTTTTTATGAAGAGGTGAGCAGAAGTCTAGACAGAGGGGCCGCTGTGGATTTAGTGTTTTTGGACTTTGCAAAGGCATTTGACACTGTCCCCCATAGACGCCTAATGGGTAAATTAAGGACTATAGGTTTAGAAAATATAGTTTGTAATTGGATTGAGAATTGGCTCAAGGACCGTATCCAGAGAGTTGTGGTCAATGATTCCTACTCTGAATGGTCACCGGTTATAAGTGGTGTACCCCAGGGTTCAGTGCTGGGACCCCTATTATTCAACTTATTTATTAATGATATAGAGGATGGGATTAATAGCACTATTTCTATTTTTGCAGATGACACCAAGCTATGTAATATAGTTCAGTCTATGGAAGATGTTCATGAATTACAGGCAGATTTAAACAAACTAAGTGTTTGGGCGTCCACTTGGCAGATGAAGTTTAATGTAGATAAATGTAAAGTTATGCATCTGGGTACCAACAACCTGCATGCATCATATGTCCTAGGGGGAGCTACACTGGCGGATTCACTTGTTGAGAAGGATCTGGGTGTACTTGTAAATCATAAACTCAATAACAGCATGCAGTGTCAATCAGCTGCTTCAAAGGCCAGCAGGATATTGTCGTGTATTAAAAGGCATGGACTCGCGGGACAGGGATGTAATATTACCACTTTACAAAGCATTAGTGAGGCCTCATCTGGAATATGCAGTCCAGTTCTGGGCTCCAGTTCATAGAAAGGATGCCCTGGAGTTGGAAAAAATACAAAGAAGAGCAACGAAGCTAATAAGGGGCATGGAGAATTTAAGTTATGAGGAAAGATTGAAAGAATTAAACCTATTTAGCCTTGAAAAAAGACGACTAAGGGGGGACATGATTAACTTATATAAATATATTAATGGCACATACAAAAAATATGGTGAAATCCTGTTCCTTGTAAAACCCCCTCAAAAAACAAGGGGGCACTCCCTCCGTCTGGAGAAAAAAAGGTTCAAGCTGCAGAGGCGACAAGGCTTCTTTACAGTGAGAACTGTGAATCTATGGAATAGCCTACCGCAGGAGCTGGTCACAGCAGGGACAGTAGATGCTGCAAAAAAAGGGTTAGATAATTTCCTAGAACAAAAAAATATTAGCTCCTATGTGTAGAAATTTTTCCTTCCCTTTTCCCTTCCCTTGGTTGAACTTGATGGACATGTGTCTTTTTTCAGCCGTACTAACTATGTAACTATGTATATACTCAAGAATGTGGAACCCCACAAGTGTCCCAGAAATGAAAAAAAATTTAGGCATTACCCTCAATATGTGGTTTGGTTAAAAAAAAACATCTGTCCGGTCCTACTGGACTTCTAGTGCTGTCCACGCTACCCCTGTATTTGCAGCAGTGATGTCCAGAAACCGCTATGAGGCCCTAATGCGGTTCATGCATTTTACCGACAATTCCCAAGTCCCCCCAAGAAGTGACCCAGCCTATGATCGGCTTAATAAATTAAGGCCATTAATCACCCTTCTAAATGATTAATTTCTAATTTTGTACACCGCTGACAAAAATTGGTCTGTAGATGAATGGCACATGAGCTTCAAAGGCCGGCTTTCTTTTCGTCAATTCATCCCTTCCAAACGAGCCAGATATGGGGTGAAATTATACAAAGTGTGTGAGAGCACAACGGGTTACACCTGCGGTTTTAAAATATATGAAGGCAGGGACCGCCAAATTCATATCCCAGGCTTCCCAGAAACTATTGGCATCTCTGGCAAAATAGTGTGGATCCTAATGGAGCCATTTCTGCACAAGGGGTACTACGTCTATACAGACAACTTTTATACAGGTGCTGCCCTTTATAAAGCCCTCCATGCTGCAAATACAGGGGCCTGTGGGACAGTACGGAAGAACAGAGTGGGATTCCCACAACAGTTGGTGTCCAGGCATTTGGAAACAGGAATATTCATGGCCCTTGCAAGTGAGGAATTACTTGCAGTGAAGTGGACCGACAGGAAGGATGTCTACATGCTGTCCACCGTACACACGGACACCACTGTGGCAATTAGGGAGAGAGGGCTACCACTGCAAGCAGAAACCTGTCTGTGTAACAGACTACAACAAATTTATGGGGGGTGTAGACCTTTCCGACCAGGTGCTTCAGCCTTACCTGGTGAAGAGCAAAAATAAGGCCTGGTACAAAAAGGTAGCAATCTACCTCATCCGGGTTGCTACCTAAAACAGTTTTGTTATTTTCAAAAAGGAACGCTCACTTTTCTTCAATTTCAGGAGAAGGTCATTGAGCATCTCCTTTTTGAGTCCACTATACCTGCAC
Organism: Rhinoderma darwinii; assembly: GCF_050947455.1. Classification (NCBI taxonomy): domain Eukaryota; kingdom Metazoa; phylum Chordata; class Amphibia; order Anura; family Rhinodermatidae; genus Rhinoderma; species Rhinoderma darwinii. The sequence continues at coordinate 36,139,884 of NC_134690.1, read as the reverse complement.
AATCCTGTGAATCTAAGGATATGCGCAGGCTTTCAGAGCGCCACTTTTTACACCTTCCACTGAGACCCAAAAATATCCCCAAAAAAAGGTGCCGGGTATGTAGCAAGCATGGCAGGATGAGGGATACCCACTTTTATTGCCCCATGTGTCCATCAAAACCAGCCCTTTGTAACTGTTTAGAAACCTTTCACACGGTTTCAAATTACTAGCATTTAACACAAAAAAAAATGGGTGGGGGGGTATTTTTAGGGAGTCAATTTCTTTATATTTTCTTTTTAGTTTGTGGGCTTTCCAAGTCGGGATTATTTCTTGTGGAAGAGGTTGTAGAGCACATATTTTTCAGACCCGTGAAACAAATTTTACCCCTTATGATTTTTTTTTATTTATTTGTGGGTGATTAAGTCATAGAATTAATTTTCCAGTACAAAATCCCACATCCACAATTTTTTTATTTTGACTGTTCTCATGACTATGTCCTGAAACAAACAGCTGTTACATTCCTAATTCTGTACCGTGATACGGGAATGATCTTTTTTTTATTTGGAGGATCTCTAATAATCGAGCTGTTCCTTATCAATACACCATGGGCTTTGTTACAGTTCTTCTGGAAATACTGACATCATTTTGGGGATTAGTGATCCTTTACTGTTCCTATAGATGGTTTTGGGCACTGCCCCTCTATATATTCTGTAGGTGATTGGTTGTTTTGTGCACATAGCGGTTCCTATCTTGCCGGGCAGGGGCCTGTTATGGTGTACCGCGTCACTTGGCACATTCGTCCCTCATAAGGATTGATGGAGCCAAAGAGACGTTGCACAACCAGTTACAGAAAAGAAAAAAGCTTGTCATGATAGCCCTGCAGGTGTTCTTCTATCTAGTGAACAGACTCGCGTTTGCAACATAGTTGGATACATTTTCCTCCATTTGTATATATTGCCCTTCACTCCAGTACAGATTATTTTTTCCGCTATAATTTGTTACACATCAGACCAGAACGCTGTTCACAACGGCATCAGAATGATACAAATGTCTAAAAACTGCTTTGTTAGCAAGACATTGTCTATATGACTGTCAAATGCATTTCTAGGCACATGCCTCCCTTATTAGAGAATAGCGTCGCTTTTCTTCTGTACGGCCCCCCAAGATAAGAATGCAATATATTTCTAACACATCAGCCGATTTACACAGATATATTTTTCTATCACTTCATTTAAAAAAATTTATTAAACATTTGCATAAAACAATATATATCCTGATTATCTGAGAATTCCCATTAATTCATCCTTTTTACATTTTTGCGTTGTGTATCTCTACACCCCTAGATAAATACCTTAAAGGACCAGTGTCACGAAAAAAAAAAAATATTTAGATCAATTTGATTTTGGTGTTTTATTAAAAATTTTATATTTATTTGTGTGTTTGTGTGTTACTTTTTTTTATTTTTACACTTTTTCTTCCCTATGGGGGCTGCCATTTTTTTTTCCATTTCTGTATGTGTCGATTAACGACACATACAGACATGGAATACGGCACATACAGTCCCATAGTGAATGCGAACGGGGCCCGTTCCATCCACTATGCTGTACGCCGTCTGTGTGGGAACGGCGCATGCGCCGCTCCCACACAGTCCAAGTTGAACTGTGTGACGTCCGGCGCCATTTTCTTGTGGACTGGAAGTCTCGGACAGACAGTAAGATTACTACTTCCGGTCACGGCTTCCGGACTTGTGCACTTGGAGCGGAGGTAGCAGACGGAGCGGACGGACCGGAGGGAAGGGCGGCGGCAGGAGCAGGTAAGTGATTTCTATGTATGTACGTGTTTTACTGTGTATTTACTACTGTGTGTTAACCTACTACACTGTGTGTTAGCTCAAAAAATGGCGACACACAGTGTAGGAGGTTTCACCGTTCAATCCCCTCGTTTTTCCCGGCACTAGCCAGGATAAAGGAGGGGGGATTCTGAGAGCTCACTAGAGCGAGTGAGTTTTCTCAAATTTTGCAGCATAAAGCAATGTGGTTGCTTTACCACATGCAATGCTGCAATTTTGGGAATTGCTCCATCTAGTGACCAGCACTGGGAAATATTATAAATTAGAATCTAATTTATAATATTTCCTGACTCGTGAAAAAAATAAAAAAAATTAGAACAATGTTTAATCACCTATACACCTATTGTTTAACTAAAAAAAAATATTTTTTTTTTCTAGCAACACATTCCCTTTAACCCCTTCCCGCTCCTGGACGTACTATTAGGTCATGGTAACTATAGCGTTCGCGCTCCATGACCTAATAGTACGTCTCGGGAGTAACGGCCGTATCGGCCGTCCTCCCGACACATACAGGAGCTGTGACAGCTCCTGTCTTGTTCAGCAGCTGTCACAGCTCCTACAGCGGGGACCGATCGCTGTGTCCCCGCTGATTAACCCCTTAAAAGCCGCGTTCTATAGAGATTGCGGCTTTTTAGGGGTTAAGCTGCCATCGCCGGCCTGCTACACAATAGCGGCCGGCGATGGTGACTATGGCAACCGGACAGCAAACAATGGCGTCTGGCTATGCCATAGACGGAAGCCTAGTGGGTCCTGACAACGTCAGGACCCACTATGCTTGCTGTCAGTGAGTAGCTGACAGTTCTAATACACTGCACTACGCATGTAGTGCAGTGTATTAGAATAGCGATCAGGGCCTCCTGCCCTCAAGTCCCCTAGTGGGACAAAGTAATACAGTAAAAAAAAAAAGTTCAAAAAAGATGTGTGAAAATAAGAAAATAAAAGTTTTAAAAGTATTAGGCTGGGTTCACACGACCTATTTTCAGACGTAAACGAGGCGTATTATGCCTCGTTTTACGCCTGAAAATAGGGCTGCAATACGTCGGCAAACATCTGCCCATTCATTTGAATGGGTTTGCCGATGTACTGTGCAGACAACCTGTAATTTACGCGTCGTCGTTTGACAGCTGTCAAACGACGACACGTAAATGGACTGCCTCGACAAAGAAGTGCAGGGCACTTATATACATGACCTGCCTAAGTAGAGTCGTGTGTTAGTGAACCTTCACTTATCCCTTCCTATCCCTCCACCCCCACCTTTAGGAAAGACACGTGACACCGAGGTTGGATGTGAAATGGCCACAGCAGCCGTTTATTAATTTCACAGTTTTATAAAAACAATTTAAATCCGAAACATTCGGATAACTAGTTAGGAATCCACCAGAGAATTCCTCCTAATAATTCACATGACCCAACATGGGTCAGAATCGTAAATAACAATTTTAACGTTAACATTAACCCGAGCAGAGGAAGTCCTTGAAGCCCTTTCAGATATTCCTTTTTTTAAGAACACACCGAGTTAGCCATCTGCAAACCACTAATTACCTACAGCCGTAAACCAGCTCGGAAGCACCGTTCACCTCTGCAGATGGCTCCAACCACTAGAAGTCCACTTCAAAGGGATAACACCCGATGAAGCCCTCAAGTGATATACCGACCACTAGAAGTCCACTTCAAAGGGATAACACCCGATGAAGCCTTCAAGTGATATACCTTCCACCAGAAGACCACTTCAAAGGGAAAACACCCGATGAAGTCTTCAACCATGTACCTTTTTTGGGGGACGCATACCCCCGATGCGACCCCCCCACCATTTTGTACTGACTGGCCTCAAGGACTCCCCCCGCCAGCTGCCATGACAACAGAACCTACTCCGGAAAAAGGAAAAACATGTTAAATAAGCACACAAATAAAACACCACACTCATAGACGGACGTACATAAAGACCCACAGGGGTAACAAACCAAGGGCGGGAGGGTGGGAGCTTGTCTTTCCCTGTGTTACTCCTCCCGCTGCTTCCGGCTCAATGCCGAAAACAGCGGGAAGCTCAGCAACGGCCCCATGACTCCTCCTTGTCCCTCCTCCAACTCCCTCCAACTCTCCCTCCAACTCTCCCTCACCTATTAACCCTTTTCCTACCAGGGCGGTCATGGAGGCTTCCCCTTAAGCCCTGCAGGCTGCGTCCAGCCTCTTCTTTATATGCAGGGCACTTCTTTGCCACGTAATTTGAGCTGTTCTTCATTGAACTCAATGAAGCACAGCTCAAGATTTACGAGCGTCTCAGATGCCTCGCAAAATGCGAGGAGGAGCATTTACGAGTGTAACGAGGCAGCTGTTTTCTCTTGAAAACAGTCTGCCTTTTCACACGTAAATGACAGCTAGCGTGTGAACATACCCTTAAAAGTAAAAATCCCCCTTTTTACCTTATCAGTCATTTATTATTAATAAAAGTATATAAACAAAAAAATAAACTATACATAATTGGTATCGCCGCGTCCGAAACGGCCTGAACTACAAAATTATTTCATTATTTATCTCGCTCGGTGAACGCCGTAAAAGAAAATAATAATAAACCGTACCACAATCACAATTGTTTGGTCACTTCACCTCCCAAAAAATGGAATAAAAAGAGATCAAAAAGTCGCATGTACCTAAAAATGGTACTGATCGAAACTACAGTTTGTTACGCAAAAAATAAGTCCTCGCACGGCTTTATTGATTGAAAAATAAAAAAGTTCTGGCTCTTAGAATAAGGTAACACAAAAAGTGAATGATTTTTTTAGCAAACGTATTTTATTGTGCAAACGCCATAAGACATAAAAAAAAACTATAAACATTTGGTATCGCCGTAATCGTATAGCCCCGCAGAATAAAGTGAATGTGTCATTTATAGCGCACGGTGCAAGCTGTAAAAAAAATAGATTAAAAAAACAATAGTAGAATTGCTGTTTTTTAGTCACCACGCCACCTAAAAATAGAATAAAAACTGATCAAAAAGTCGCATGCACCCCAAGAAAACTACAATGGATTCCTCAAGGGGTCTAGTTTCCAAATTGGGGTCACTTTTGGGGGGTTTCCAATGTTTTGGGACCACAAGACCTCTTCAAACCGGACATGGTGCCTAATAAAAAAGAGGTCTCATAATCCACTAGGTGCTCCTTTGCTTCGGAGGCCGGTGCTTCAGTCCATTACCGCACTATGGCCACATGTGGGATATTTCTCAAAACTGCAGAATCTGGGCAATACGTATTAAGTTGCGTTTCTCTGAAAAATCCAATTGTGTTGTAAAAAAAATGGAATAAAGAGGATTTTCTGACAAAAAAAAAATGTAAACTTCACCTCTACTTTGCTCTAAATTTCTGTGAAACACCTAAAGGGTTCATAAACTTTCTAAATGCTTTTGTGAATACTTTGAGGGGTCTAGTTTCTAAAATGGGGTGTTTGATAGGGGTTTCTAATATATGGGCCCCTCAAAGCAACTTCAGAACTGAACTGTAACCTAAAAAAATAAATGAATGAGGCAATACTTCGCTTCTTACATTATACTGATAATGAGCCGTGCCCACCCCGAGATGACCCCAGTTTTGACCGTTTGTATAAACGGAGACCCCTATTAGACCGTTTCAGTGCCCGGTTTTCCCAAGCATTCACCCCCAAGAAGTGTATTTCTATTGATGAGTCCCTGGTACATTTTAAAGGGAGGGTTCAATTCCGCGAGTACCTGCCGGGTAAGAGGGCAAGGTATGGCGTGAAGATGTCTAAGCTGTGCGAGAGTGCATCAGGGTATACCTACAGGTTTAGGATATATGAAGGAAAGGCCACCCCCAAACCAGACTTCATCCTGGACTACAATAGGTACATGGGAGGGATGGACTTGTCAGATCAAATCCTGAAGCCCTAGAGCGCCATGCGGTGTGGTATAAGAAGCTGGCCGGGCAAATCATACAGATGGCTTTGTACAATGCGTACGTGCTACGTCGATGTGCAGGCCAGAGGGGAACTTTCCTGGAATTTCAATAGGTGATTATAAAGAACCTAATCTTTAGGGACCAAGAAGGAGGGGGGGGGGCACCCAGTACTTCTGGAAGCGGGGCCACACGCATCGTACCAGGGCGGCAACACTTTCCAGGAGAAGTTCCCCAAACTGGCAAGAAGGGAAAAAGTCAAAAGAGGTGCAAAGTCTGCTATAAGGGATGACACAATATATCAATGTGACACGTGTACCGAATAAAGAGTGTTTTAAAATTTATCATACATCCCTTGGTTTATAATTTACCCCAATTTTACTTACCCTGATGCACTCCGCACAGCTTATCCCCCCTCGTCTTTCCCCTCTGAGCCCTGCTGTGTGCCCAGGCAGCTGATAACAGCCACATGTAGGGTATTGCCATACCCGGGAGAACCCACATTACAGTTTATGGGGTGTATGTCTCCGGTCAAAATGCTCACTACACCTCTAGATGAATGCCTTAAGGGTGTAGTTTTTAAAACGGGGTCACTTCTTGCGGGTTTCAACTGTACTGGTACCTCAGGTGCTTCTGCATACATGACTTCGCACTAGAAAATCCCCAGTAGGCCAAATGGTGGTCCTTTCCTTCTGAGCCCTCCCATGGGCCCAAACGGCAGTTTATCACCACAAATGGGGTATTGCGGCACTCAGAACAAATTGCGCAACAGAATGGGGTATTTTTTTTCTTGTGAAAATAAGAAATTTTCAGCCAAAACTACATATTATTTGAAAAAAATAATTTTGTTTTCATTCCCAGCCCAATTCAAATAAGTTCTGTGAAAAAACTATGGGGTCAAAATGGTCACAACACCCATAAATTAATTCCTTGAGGGGTGTAGTTTCCAAAATGGGGTCACTTCTGGTGGGTTTCCATTGCTTTGATACCTCTGGGGCAAATGCGACATGGCACCCGAAAACCAATCCAGCAAAATCTGGACTCCAAAGAACAAATAGCACTCCTTCGCTTCTGAGCCCTCCCATGGGCCCAAACAGCAGTTTATCACCACAAATGGGGTATTGCCGCACTCAGGACAAATTGGGAAACAAAATAGAGTATTTTATTTCATGTGAAAATAAGAAATTTTGAGCTAAAATGACATATTATTGGAAAAAATATATATTTTTTTCATTCCCAGCCCAATTCAAATAAGTTCTGTGAAGAAACTATGTGGTCTAAATGGTCACATTACCCATAAATGAATTCCTTGAGGGGTGTAGTTTCCAAAATGGGGTCAATTCTGGTGGGTTTCCATTGCTTTGATACCTCTGGGGCTCTGCAAATGTGACATGGCACCCGAAAACCAAACCAGCAAAATCTGCACTCCAAAGAACACACAGCGCTCCTTCCCTTCTGAGGCCTCCCATGAGCCCAAACGGCAGTTTATCACCACAAATGGGGTATTGCTGCACTCAGGAGAAATTGGGCAACAAAATGGAGTATTTTGTTCCCTGAGAAAATAAGAAATTTTGATCACAAATGACATTTAATTGGAAAAAATGACATTTTTTTCATTTCACAGCCCAATTCAAATACGTGCTGTGAAAAAACTATGCGGTCAAAATGGTAACAACAACCATAAATGACTTCCTTGAGGGGTGTAGTTTCCAAAATGGGGTCACTATTGGGGGATTCCTACTGTTTTGGCACCTCAACACCTCTTCAAACCTGGCATGGTGCGTAAAATATATTCTAATAAAAAAGAGGCCTCAGAATGCACTAGGTGCTTCTTTGCTTCTAGGGCTTGTGTTTTAGTCCACGAGCGCAGTAGAGCCACATGTGGGACATTTCTAAAAACTGTAGAATCTGGACAATACATATTTAGTAGTGTTTCTCTGGTAAAACCTTCTGTGTTACAGAAAAAAAATGAATAAAATCGAAAATTCAGCAAGAAAAATGAAATTTGCAAATTTCACCTCCACTTTGCTTTAATTCCTGTGAAATGCCTGAAGGGTTAAAAAAAACTTTCTAAATGCTGTTTTGCATACTTTGTGGGGTCTAGTTTTTAAAATGGGGTGTTTTATCAGGGTTTCTAATACATAGGTCCCTCAACGCCACTTCAGAACTCAAGAGGTACCTTAAAAAAAAAGGCTTTTGAAATTTTCTTAAAAATATGAGAAATTGCTGCTTATGTTCTAAGCCTTGTAACGTCCAAGAAAAATAAAAGAATGTTCAAAAAACGATGCCAATCCAAAGTAGACATATGGGAAATGTGAACTAGTAACTATTTTGGGTGGTATAAGCGTCTGTTTTACAAGCAAATGCATTTAAATTCTGAAAAATGCTATTTTTTCAAAATTTTCTCTAAATTTTGCAATTTTTCACCAATAAACACTGAATATATCGACCAAATTTTACCACGAACATGAAGCCCAATGTGTCACGAGAAATCAATCTCAGAATCGCTTGGGTAGGTTTAAGCATTCCGACATTATTACCAAATAAAGTGAAATATGTCAGATTTGAAAAATGGGCTCTGAGTGTAACGACGGGGGTAGGGAAACGAACGAGTGAGCCCTAATCTACCCGCCACTCTGTCCCTGCCTACTTGCAACGACCCGCCCTAGGCGATGGGGTACAACTGGGCGGCGGTCCCTACGCTCAGTAAGTGCACGAGACAAACATACAAGGGAATACAAAGCAAAGGGAAAGAGGCAGTTGCCCACGGAAACACCGTGAGCAACCAGAGAGGTGAACGAGCCAAGTCAAACCAGGAGAGCACGAGGTACCAAACGCAGAGCAGGAGAGTAGTCAGTAAGCCAGGGTCAGTATGGAGCAGGATCAAATAGTTAGGAGCTGTAGCTGGGCCAGGAAACCACACGAAAAGAATCACAAGCAAAGGAGGAACAGGAAAGGCAGGTATAAATAGACAGAGGGCGGGAGCTAGCTCCATCTGGCCAGGCTGCGATAGGCTCTCCCACTCCTAAGCCTGCCATCCTGAGTGATGGAAGATGGAGTCAGTCTCAGAGACGTAGATTCAGGTGCAGACTGATTACCTATGGGAGTTAACCCCGAAGCTGTGCCTGGCAGATCCTTTACACTGAGCCTTAAGGCCAAAACTAGGCTGCGTCCTTAAGGGGTTAAGGGGTCTAGTGTATCCAGGCAGCGTACTAGGGCCACACTGGGGGCATTTTTGAACACAGAAGAAATAGGGTGATAGATTTTGGGGTGTGTTTCTTCATTCTCATGTTCGCTTTACAAAGAAATATGTCTTTAAAATGATACATTTGTAGAAAAAGTGAATTTTTTTTATTTTGCACCTGTTTTGCATGAATTCTTACAAAAAAGCTGTGGGGGTCAAAATACTTGCTACACACCTTAATAAATACCTTAAGGGGTGTAGTTTTATGGGGTAATTTTTGGTGGTTTCCATCATTCGGACACCTATGAGCCTCTGAAAACATGGCTTGGTGCAGGAAAAAAAAATGTACTTCAAAACGTATTAAATTATTATAACAGTTGTAAGTCTCCTAAATTGCTAAAAAAATTATATATATTTTTTTCAAAACTGCTTCTAAAATAGAAGTACTTGCAAAAAGACAAAAAAAAGAGAAGAGAAGGCGCTCCCCTAAGGTGATAACGTACAGATGACAAAATTCAATTGTAGAAGATGAAATGGAGCTCACCTTTTTTAGTTGTGCTATGTCGTTAGCACAACTTAACTTTTGTGCTTCTAAGATGTTTATTCCTTTTTGGACTTGGTCACACTGTGCTTGCCTCTGGAGCTGTAACCGCGTCGAGTGGATACGTGTAGGAAACCTCTTCCTCGTGATTTTCAAGGAAACAAACTTTGGAAAAAAAGAAGCTCCTTGGAATGTGTTCACAGGTATTGTTTCTTATTTAATTTGTGTAATTGTGTCTGAATTTATGCTGTCCTCTTGTTCTATATTAGGAATGGATTGCTTTGTTATAGAAAACATTTCTATCATTGTACCTATTGGTTCGCATTCGTTGATTTGTTAATTGTCGGGAAAGAAGCTCTTATATTTTGCTGCATGTCCACGAGGGATATTCATATTAGATCTTTTGAGGTTTTATCTCTGTCAACTCATCTGATGCATTGATGTTTGTTTTTTTATGATGTAGAAGTTATTAAACAATGTCTTTTAAAATATTTTGTTTATGTTTTATTCTATTTTGAGCTATTCGTAAATTCCGATAATTTATCACTTGCTAAGAATATGTGAATTTTTTTTTCTATATATAGTTTCTGATTTAAACTAGATCTATTTTTTCATTGAGTCCATTTGGACTCAACGTTTCAAATTTAAATATCCAGAACGATTCACGTTTGTTCAGGAGGGAAATTCGGTTATGTATTTTGGGGTTTATTTGCTCAATGGGGGAGATTTTTATATTATTAAAATTTGATGCATGATTATATAGCAGACGTCTTGAAAGGCTATGTTTTAAAAACCCATTTTTAGCATTAAAACGGTGACCATTTAGTCTACTTCTCAATGTCTGGGTGGTTCTCCCGACATATTGTAATCCACACTCACATTCGATCATATAGACTACATGATCGGTTTCACAGGTCATAAAGGTGTTTATTTGGAACGTTTCTTTCGTCACATTTGACATGACCTGTGATTTACCTGCATTTATGCTTAGACAGCATAAGCAATTTCTTTTCCCACATTTATAAATACATGCAGGTTTAAGATGATGGTTAGAGATGGAAAAAGAGGTATTTAACCTCAGTCTGCTGGGTGACAATATATTTTTAATTGTTCTCCCTCGACGGAATGTTATACCTGGTTTTGGGGGAATAATCTTATTCAAAATTGGGTCATTTTGAAGTATGCTCCAATGTTTTTGTAATGAGCCTCTGATGGCGTTGTGCTCATGATTAAAAGTTGTGATAAAGTTGTTAGAATAATTATTCTTCGGGATTTCTTTATTGTGTTTTGCATGTACTTTTTCTAATAAGCATACTTCTTGGGAAGTATCCAGATTTCTTTGGTACGCATGCTTAATCAGGTTTTGAGGGTACCCTTTCTCTTCAAACCTTTCTTTGAGAATTTTGGATTGTTCTTTATATATTTCTATTGAAGAACAGTTCTTTCTTATCCTTCTGAATTGGCTATGTGGGATATTTGTTGTCCATCGCTTATAATGTGCACTTTTAAAATTCAAGAAACTGTTTTTGTCAATATACTTAAAATGTGTTTTCGTTATGAATTTGTTGCCAGAATTACTAATTTCTAGGTCTAAAAATACTATTCTTTCTTTAGATATACTTTGTGTGAATTGAATTCCCCATTCATTTTTATTTACATTTTTTATAAAACTATTAGCTTCTTCATCAGTACCTGACCAGATAAGAAAGAGATCGTCTATATATCTGCGATAATAGACAATTTTTTTTCTATACATGTGTTCATTCTCTATGTTTTCAGATTCTAAGTGACCCTAAAGTTTTGAACGGTAGTGTACATTTTTCCTCAGAGTGGAAAGAATACATGACTATATGTTCTAGGGGTATGATGTAACGTCTTTTTACAAAAAGAACGTCACTATCAGACCATTTTTCTAAACTCCTCAATATTACATGGGTCAAGCTAGAATTATACAAAAAACATCCGGACTTTTAAAAAATTTAGTCATCCGTAAAAATGAGACTAACGAGATTAGAAAGAGATGTAATAGAAAAAAAAGCAGCCAAATTCAAACGAGATCGACAGGATTATGCATGTCAATCTTCAGACACACCAACCATGGGATCTGCTGATCAAAAACATAAAAAAAAGCCATTTCAGAACCATCACATTCGGACATATGAAAACCTTAGATCCGACAAAGATAAAAACACAAATACGAGAAAATACAACAAAAATACCTATAGAAGAAGCACCTCTATATCTCATCACGAAAATACAGTCTCCAGCAATACTCATAACAAATACAATGATAATATTACAAAAGTTTCTGTCCACCACAATACCATCAGACAAATAGACCCAGAACTTAAGAGTGCAGAACCCTGGATCCCACCCAACATAAACCTACCCCCATTATTTCACAAAGCCCCGTCTGAACCATCACACATAGATATGATATATCACACCAATTCCATTGATAATACATTTTTTACCACCTACGACTCACCAGACGGCACCAATACTACCCTCCGTTGGATAGGTACACCCTTTCATAATGACGTGCGCCCGGAGCCGGCTTTCTCATCTCTGTTAGTATTATATCTCAATAATACAGATAGACCTAGTCCAAATTTGTTTGCTCCTGAATTGAAATCACCAAATCCCTCTCCAAGCAGCACATTGACAAATGTTTGTTTTTTAGAATTCCCTCCAGTTCCAAACACCAGCCCTCATATACACACCCCAAAGAAGTCAATATCCACAGGGAATCATGTTATCACAAAATACTTTCGAGCCCTACCGAACCAAATACACTCACCCAAGCCTATAAAAAGAAAAGAAAGATCAGAGGATGCAGAGGAGGGAAAAAAAGAAACATACAAAAAAAGCAAGGAGGATTAAAAAATACTCCATCTGAAACAATAGGAATTCCAATCTCCACACACCAGTCACTCACTCCACTCACACCTCTGGCACCCAAACTCACCCTGGGCGAACATACCTCTTATGGGCACTCGATTTCCAATGACCAATGTTCTTCACACTCTCAACCATTACACCCAAAGGAGACACTTTGGGGGCAGCCCCCACTATGAAAGAATGGGTCCCAAATTCCCCTGCAGCCCCCCTAGCTTAACTATAGCCTTCTGGAGGATAGACAGAAACTGAAAGCGAGACAGAAAGGACCCATCAACATGGACACAAACCAGCCCCGAACTGCCAGGAATCCTAAACTTCTGGAAGGAGTGAAGGTAGGTAGATAAAAACAATGGGAACCAGGTGGGAACCACTGTAAAAAAAAAGAGACACCATCCAGGCGCAATACTTCTACGAGTCCAACACGTTTTTGAGAAAAAATATATATATATTTTATTGTCTTAAACAATAGAATCTACATAAAAAAGAGAGATAGAGGGTCTCTTGAGGTACAACACATTTCGGAGAAACAGAACCCCTTTATCAAGTAATCATGAGACCATCAAAGGAGTGGAAGGCAAAAACTAGACAGATCAGCCTGTCCGTAATGGATGAGAATGCAACAAACACTCCCCTTCCTATCTGATCTGTTCTGGATGCCTGAAGCTAGATCCTCACCGACTCTGGATCCCAAATCACGTCTTCATACAAGACACCCTCAGGACGAACTTTACTCGAACTCAACAGCTCCCCACCCGAAAAGCTCAGAAGAAGGCCCAAGTGAAAACCAGCAAGAACTAACTGGCCTCATAATAGGACGAACAAACCACATCCAGCACCACAATCACCTTTCAAGGCAGCGCCACTGTATCCCTACATACTGACAGTTTCACACTGTGCAGGGACACGACCTCCTGACAAGGGGAATTGTCTATCAGTCCTGGACTGCAGGAAGACTTTTTGTGAAATACAAGGATTTCCTATAATAAAAATGTCAGGATAGGTGACAGATTCTCTATAAATCTAGTGACTCACATGTGACGACGTCTCAGATTCTAGTAGTTTTTTTCCTCTTTTCTTCTCCATCCGGTCCAGAGCACATGACGACTTCTCCCAGCCATGACTGATTTCTGCAGAATTTGCCACTCAGATGTCTTCGACACTTTTCCAACATTTCCACACCTGTAAATGAAAATAAAGTTATCATGGTGCCACATACTGTACCCCTAAATATAATAGCACCAAACACTGCGCGCCTGAATATAATAATACCACACACTTTAAAACACCACATACACACAGCCCCCTGTACATAGTGCCACACATAGCCCCCTGTACATAGTGCGTCATGTCCGTGGCTGCGGGCTGTCAGCTCCGTTCCTCCCCTGACAGCCGCAGCCACGAGTCGGCAAGCTCTGGCCCCAGCCTCCTCCTCAGATCCCATAGGGTGTGCGCGCACGCTTGTGCCCGCTCTTAAAGGGGCAGCACGTGCACCGGACCTCGTTCCTGACCTTTGACCTGTGTGTACTCTGGACTATAAGAGGGGTCCAGCCCCCTAGTTCTATGCCTGAGCTTTGTTGTTGTATCCCTAGTCTGTCTTGCAATGGCCCCCTAGTGTTTCCTGCTCCCAGTGGTTTCCTGTTCCTTTTTCCTGTTCCTGTTTCCTGTTCCTGAATCTAGTGTCGTGCTTGCTGTAGCCGTGCTGTGCTGTATTCCACGCTTGACCTGCCTCTCCACACCTGACGTCCACCTGCTGCCAAGTTCCTGCCTAGCCTGCCTCGCTTCTATCCGAGCTGCCACAGGTACCCTATACAAACTATAGACTTTGACCTGCGTCCTGTTGGCCAGCTGCCATACCGCCAAGACGGTACGGCCCAGTGGGTCCACGAACGCTTCACGACAGTAAGCTCAGGCTATGGATCCCGCTGGTCAATTCAAGACCATGACGACGTCACAAGAGATGCGGGCGGATTTGCTAGATTTCCAGTCTCGACAGGACCAACTCCTCCAAGCTTTGAACAATCTCGTTCGTCAGCAGGAAGCAAGAGCTGCCGTTCCTCCTACTATACCTTCTGGCAGTGTTGATCCTCAGAATACACCTCCTGGCAGTGTCGACCCGCGTTTTTCTTTGCCACTTCCGGACCGCTATGATGGAGACACAGGTTCCTGTCGTTGATTTTTGAACCAGCGCCAGATCCATTTCAGCCTGTGTTCCAGGACATTTACATCTGACGGAGCCAGGGTTGCATTCATCATTTCTCTCCTCACCGGAAAGGCTCTTGCATGGGCGAACCATTTCTCCGGACCTGTCGCATGGTATTTGAGGAGCCTGGACGGGCCTCATCTGCAGTGGCTGCCTTGATTAAACTACGCCAAGGAGACACCTCCGTGAGTGAGTACGCCATCCACTTCCACACCGTGGCGGGAGAACTGTTGTGGAACAATGAGGCTCTGGTGGCGGCATTCTGGAATGGACTGTCCCCTAGGATTAAGGACAAACTTGCCGCTCGAGACCTGCCATCTACCCTGTATGACCTCATCCAGATTGACATATGGATCCCAGAACGCCTCCAAGAGGTTAGTCGTGAGGGAGACCCTCCTAGTCTGGGACCTACTTTGCAGCAACCCCTGCTGTCCTCTGATGTCAATTCTCCTAGGGAATCTGTGATGATGGACCGGGGTAAGCTATCCACCCAGGAGAGACAACGCAGACGCACTTCGGTACTTTGTTTCTATTGCGGCCTCGGTGGCCATTTTGTGCGCCTGTGTCCCCTAAAGCCCCAAAGCCTAGGGTTGCTAGGAGTGACAACCCTGGGTAAAAAAGGACTTTCATCCAAATTGTCCATACCGGCGACCATAGTGTCTGGCGAGAGAATGCATCAGGTCTCTGCATATCTGGACTCGAGATCCGTGGCTAATTTCATCCGTAGAGACCTTCTTCAGTTGCCTACCACCCCTATGGAGAGCCCGTTAACAATTGCTTCTGTAGATGCTCTACCCCTGCCTAACCCAGTTGTTGCTGTGACCAAACCACTGAGGTTCCAAGTAGGGGCCCTCCACTCAGAACTGCTGCAGTTCTATGTCCTACCCAGAGCCGTTGACCCTGTGTCGCTGGGCCTGCTTTGGTGCAGATTCATTCGATCCAGCCTCTGCCTCGGTCATTGGCAGGATTGCCTGGTCATTATGCTGCATTTTCGGATGTCTTCAAAAAAAGGGAGGCAGAGACACTGCCCCCACACTAGGCGTATGACTGTCCTATCGAGCTGATGCCTGGTGCATACCTTCCCCGTGGTAGGATATATCCTCTCTCCTTGCCAGAGACTATGTCCATGTCCGCCTATGTTAAGGAGAACTTGGAGAGGGGCTTCATACGGAAGTCTTCCTCCCCGGCAGGAGCCGGGTTCTTCATCACAAAAAAGGATGGCTCCCTGCATCCTTGTATGGCACCAAGGCGGTGCAGCCCAGTGGGTCCACGAACCCAACGTGACAGGAACAGAGCACTAATGCATGCCAATCAATGACCAAGTATGTCTAGCTGTGTATAACATGTGGGGAGGTAACCCCACAAAAAAGAATTGGATATACCCAAATAGAAATACCTAGTCAAGGATATACAAATGCAGCCTGAAGCCCGAAAGCTTGACATAAAAAATATGTGAAAAAATACTGAGAACTGAAAGGTTGATGCATACCCTTGGTCATGATGGATACAAAGAAATAGGGATCGAAACCGGAAGAGATAGGGACACCTCAAAAGAATGCCTCGACGCGCATTTTGCCTGCGGCTTCGTCATGAGGCATGTTTTGCCCTAAACAGCAAGTTCAAACAAAGACATTGCAGCACTAATAGCTTCAGCAACCTGACCACCGGGTCCGACCCAGCTGACAATTTATTGACTGCGTGTACCACGCCCATATCATCTGAAAGAAATACCACCCTCCGGTTCTGAAAAAGGTCCTCCCAAACATGTACGGCCACCACTATGGGGAATAACTCCAAAAACGTCAAGTTCTGCAACAAGGGGAAGCACCCCTCAAAAAGACGGATATCGCGCCACGCACCATCTCCTCCCCAATAGCGCGCCAAAGCCGACACTAGAAGCTGCATCCGTCTGCAGACCCAACTCCACTGAGGCAACTCTCGAAGCCTAACCTTCCGAAGCCTACCTAGCCGACAAATCCCGTCCTGTAGATTAGCCAACTTGTCCACTGGTAAACGGCAAACCCCACTAATCGAGTCAATTGAGTGACCCAAAGAAGTGAGGCAGGGAGCTGGCCCCACTGTCTTGTTCGCCGCCATAGGAATGCCAAATTCTCAACAACGTACTCAACATGTGGCAACAAACTGGGGACCCAGCCGGGCCTACGCACAAGAAATTTTCTAGGTAATGGATGGCGCTACCAAAACCGGAAGACCACCCACTCCACAAAACTACTAAAGTTCTCAAAATATGAACAGGACAGGGAAAGACGCATGGGTAAATAAATGTGCCCAAAATACCCACCATCGAAAAAGAAGCCAAGAAAGTGATGACTGTCTGGGTGAATAGGAAGTAACCTGAACGCCGACTCGACATCCACTTTTGCCAATAGGGCAGCCCGGACCCGATTCCCGTACCAAATCCACTGCCCTATCAAATGAAGCATGCGACACAGAGCAAAAGGTCCCTATCTATGCTGACATTAACAGATGAGCTTTTCGGAAAGGAAAGATGATATATCATCCTAAACTTTCCTGTCTCCTTTTTCGGAACTACTCCCAACGGAGAAACAGACGTTTTTAAATTTACTGGAACCCCCGAACCAATCCCACCTCCAGAGCCCGGAATG
Source organism: Rhinoderma darwinii (assembly GCF_050947455.1). Lineage (NCBI taxonomy): Eukaryota > Metazoa > Chordata > Amphibia > Anura > Rhinodermatidae > Rhinoderma > Rhinoderma darwinii. The sequence continues at coordinate 36,122,701 of NC_134690.1, read as the reverse complement.
CGAAACCCAACCGAAAAAGCGTACCTTAACAAAATTGCATGTGCCCTATTGCCATACCGCTTGACCCATGGTAGCATCGCGCCTAGGTTCACTTGATTCCTCCCCTTTCCCAGAGTCGTCCCCAGGGTGCTTAACGGTTTGCTTAAAACAACAAGAGTAGGGGTGGAGAGCAGCACATGCTGAGCACTAATGCCTAAATTTGCATGACAGCCCCACTGAAGGGCCAAAACACACTCCCTGTTTGTTAAGGGGCGGTTGGGCAGAACCTTGCCCCCCCCCCATAAAATGGGGCAGAGCGCTGGGACATTATGAGCTGCATCCATAATGGCAGGTCCAACTGATCCCAATGCATAGAGGGGCATGCCGCCAAGCGTTGACAAAATTGTTAGTCGTACCTCCACCAAGCCAAACCCCCATAAGTCTTGCATGCATCCCAAATGCCGGCCACGTAACAAAAAATCGATTCACATTTTTCCAGAACCTTCACCCCCCAGATGTTCGCATAAATGCAAAAGGCACGCAGCCAATTGCCAAAAGTCTTAGAAATCTTTCTGTACCTACGTTTGCGCACTTCCTCCTCACATTTCTTCTGTTTTTCACCGTTGTCCACCTCCTTCGTCTCTGGAAAGTTATCCAACGGCAAAAGGGAAAATAACTCCACAAACTCCTGTTTTTCGATCCCCAGAGGACCCAAGAGGACCTGAAAAGACCAGATAAGATTCCCTATATGCCATATTTGACACCGGACCCACACCAGCCTGAGTTGAATCCCCTCCGCCAACCTGTGAACCCTCTAACACCGTACTTGATCCTTCATCCGGCCCCAACACACTCCCCGAAGGGGAAGACAAAACCGTACCCTGAACCTGTTTCCAAGCCCTCTCTATCCCGAAATCAATCGCCAAAGTCTGAGGTCCCCCTTTCGCAGCTAACAAGACCTGCCGGTCCACTGCTCTCTGGAAAAACCGGCCGACCAACGCTTGTTGGTCCAACGGTGCCCCTGCATAATAACGAGACATCAGTCGACCCCTCCATCCACGATCAATGTACGGCCCTCCCGACAGGTGATAACGCCTCCGGATTCCTCATGGATGGTGCCCTCCAGTCATCAGAACGACCATGCGATCCATCCTGATCGTAGTGGTGACCTGAGCTGCAATTCTCCCCCGGCCTGGACACTTGTCTTTCAATGAGCCATGCACCCGGTCCCAACTCACAGTCCTTGTCCTGAACCTCCTGAATTTGCCACCAGCCGGTAATCGACGCGACGACACCCTCCATCATGGGATCCTGCGTGAAGACAACACCACATCAGCCAGACATCCTTATTCAGAACTAGGTAACCTCACAATACGTTCCTCTACCGCTAGCCCCACACTGGGGGCCCCAGCTTAGCTTCAGGTGGCCCAAAAATTCTCTTACAATGCACCTCTCCGACCGTGATCCAAAGGCACAGCGCCAACCGGGAGACTGCACTTCCCCTCCATCTCCCCTACCAGCCTGCGTTCCTCCCAAAAATCTGCAGGAGGCAGTGTGCCCGCCCCGGCGTAATCCCCACCAACTTGCCTGTTGCGGATCTCCGGAGACAGACCAGAGGGGTACAGGTACCGGATTCCTTCCCCCACATTGGCACCTCGTGTCACCATAAGGACAGGGGATTGCAGATCCCATGCTGTAGGCCTAAATTGCTCGTGCCTTCACCTATACCTGGAAGACGGAGTAGATTCTGAGCCACGGTCTTAAACTTCCCTGCCTGCCTGTTAGTATTGCCACATGCCAGTGTCCCTGCGCTTATCTACGAAGAAGTATGTTGTCTGAAGTTAGACGTTTTTCGAAGATTGTTTTGGACTGTTAACTATATCAAGTGTGTGGAGTTAGGAGAAGACATTAGAACAAGCAGAGTGACAGAAGTCAGTATTGGACTAGCACCAGAACTTTGAACAACTCATATCTGTCACCTGTGGCTGTTCGGTTGCGTCTTAGGCGTGCTGCGTAGCTTGGCCACCGACTGAGGGCGGGAGAGGGTTGCCATGAAAGGTAGTGGATAGCTCCGCAAGTACCCGTGGCGGTGCCTGAAGGCCGGTCGATCTATTGACCCCCACGACGCAACCCATGGCCGAGAGTGTAACTCTTACCTGAGGGTATGCTGACAATAGTGGATAGCTCCCACCGTGACTGTCATAGGCATGCAGATACCAAAGCTTGGTAACGTGGGGGTTAGGCACGACCTCTCTCAGGGGGACTCCAGCGGGCTTGACATCCCCAACCTCAATGTTACTGTCTGTACCTACCAGAAGGAAAAGGTCCTGTTCAATTGATTGCAGTAAACGGTTAAACCAGAAGCTATGTTGTATTTATTGTTCCATATCGAGAGTCAACCTGCTTACACAATTTGGCGTAGTCGGCAGGATCAACATCCGGATTAGAGGAGGATGGACCATCAAGCAGCGGTGGCAGAGCCGCGCCTTCCGCGGGCGTAATACCGATGGAAGCCACGCTGATGGCCATCCCTAAATTCAATGGACAGAGTGTACCTATTACAGATTGGGCCGAGAGGGTACGCGCGGCTGTCCGGTTGTTCCTGGTAGCGTTGGGACACCAAGCTGATTTAGCGCTTAATTCCCTAGAGGGGTATGCAAGGAGAGCTGAACTGGTCTTACCAGCCGACCAGCGTGACATGCTAGAGACTATCATTAATAGACTAGACTCATTGTTTGGGGACGTCACTTCACCCGCCGACCTGCAAAAGTAATTCTACACGCGGGTGCAAAAGAATGGGAAGTCCCTCAAACAATTTTCAATGGGACTTCAAGGCATGTGGAGCAGGTTGGTGAAGAAAGACGCAGCGGGATGTGCGGCACTTCCCGAGCCTGACCAGATTGTGAGGAACCAGTTCATCTCCGGTCTGGAGAGTCGCAACTTGAGGAGGACACTGAGAGGTTTCGTCAGAGCCACGGTGACCATGGGCGAAGTCCTAAGAGAAGAAGCCGGGGAAGCAAATGTGGAATGACAGTGTACAGGCCCTACCGAAGCGACGCCAGGCGGAGGGGAACAACCGGGAGTGGGTTCCAGGATTTCGCCTGGGACGTCCGTGAAGCAATCCGGGAGTTGAAAACGGAGGTTGTGCAGTTGAGAGTTATGGCCGATAGACGAACGCCGCCGCCTTGACTGTCCTGAGCCCCATCAGGAGGTCCTCGTCGCTGTTGGCGCTGTGATCAACCAGGACACTTTGCCCGAGACTGCAGAACGGAGCAGTTCCCCAGACAAGAACAGCCGCCGTTAAACTAGAAGCTCCCGCCGCTGAGGCCCAAGCCGCGGACAATTCACTGTTAGGTCCACGAGGGAACGTGGAACTTTTGACGGGACGATGTCCAGTTGTGACGGCCATCATTGGGGGACTGGAGGGGTCTGATTGATACGGGATCCGAAGTTACGACCATGACGTACCAGTTATTCCACAACAAGTTCCAGAACCAAGAGAGGTTAGAGGCACCCATGATAGAACTACACCGCGTTCCAAATTATTATGCAAATGTTAATTTTCGCTGATTTTCCTAAATAGTCGATGCAAATGACAGTCAGTATAATCTTCAAGCCATCAACCTTTGGAGTATAATGCGAATTTTGTTGAACAAATCTCCTAATGATAATAGATTTTTTTTTAGAAGTAAAAAACTCAAAATGCACTGTTTCAAATTATTATGCACAACAGAGATCAAAACATTTTAAAGGTTGTAAAGAGAACTAAAATGGTCATTTGTTAAATTTGCAGCATCAGGAGGTCATATTTACAGAAATCAAAAGCTATTTCAATAAAAAAAAAATTAACAGGCCAAGTTAAATGTTAACATAGGACCCCTTCTTTGATATCAACTTCACAATTCTTGCATCCATTGAATTTGTGAGTGTTTGGACAGTTTCTGCTTAAAGAGGCTCTGTCACCAGATTTTGCAACCCCTATCTGCTATTGCAGCAGATAGGCGCTGCAATGTAGATTACAGTAACGTTTTTGTTTTTAAAAAACGAGCATTTTTGGCCAAGTTATGACCATTTTTGTAGTTATGCAAATGAGGCTTGCAAAAGTCCAAGTGGGTGTGTTTAAAAGTAAAAGTCCAAGTGGGCGTGTATTATGTGCGTACATCGGGGCGTTTTTAATACTTTCACTAGCTGGGCGCTCTGAAGAGAAGTAACATCCTCTTCTCTTCAGAACGCCCAGCTTCTGGCAGTGCAGATCTGTGACGTCACTCACAGGTCCTGCATCGTGACGGCCACATCGGCACCAGAGGCTACAGTTGATTCTGCAGCAGCATCAGCGTTTGCAGGTAAGATCGACAGCAAAAGCTGGGCGTTCTGAAGAGAAGAGGATGTTACTTCTCTTCAGAGCGCCCAGCTAGTGAAAGTATTAAAAACGCCCCGATGTACGCACATAATACACGCCCACTTGGACTTTTACTTTTAAACACACCCACTTGGACTTTTGCAAGCCTCATTTGCATAACTACAAAAATGGTCATAACTTGGCCAAAAATGCTCGTTTTTTAAAAATAAAAAACGTTACTGTAATCTACATTGCAGCGCCTATCTGCTGCAATAGCAGATAGGGGTTGCAAAATCTGGTGACAGAGCCTCTTTAAATATCTTTGCAGGATGTCAGAATAGCCTCCCAGAGCTTCTGTTTTGATGTGAACTGCCTCCCACCCTCATAGATATTTTGCTTGAGGATGCTCCAAAGGTTCTCAATAGGGTCCGCATCCCCCTGTGGACTAATCTACAAGACACGTAAATATAATACAGTATTAACTTTTAATTGCTGTTTTTGACTTTTAAATGTTGTATTTTACTCTGTCTTTCTCTTTCCATGTTTTCCATGGCTCATCCGCTCATAACGCCATATTATGTACCCCTGCTATTGTAATGTCCATTTTGCTCATCTTGCATGTATTGGCAGAATAATGCATTGGTAAGGGTATGTGCACACGAGGGCATTACGTCCGTAATTGACGGACGTATTTCGGCCGCAAGTACCGGACCGAACACAGTGCAGGGAGCCGGGCTCCTAGCATCATACTTATGTACGACGCTAGGAGTCTCTGCCTCTCCGTGGAACTACTGTCCCATACTGAAAACATGATTACAGTACGGGACAGTTGTCCTGCAGCGAGGCAGAGACTCCTAGCGTCGTACATAAGTATGATGCTAGGAGCCCGGCTCCCTGCACTGTGTTCGGTCCGGTACTTGCGGCCGAAATACGTCCGTCAATTACGGACGTAATGACCTCGTGTGCACATACCCTAAAGCATTACTAATCAGTTGGTATGTTTATTTTTGGTTTATTCACATACTTTGTATTAACATCTGTTTACTTGATGATGTCACTGACAGCTGCTCTTTCTATGAGCTTTGTTTTCGTGTTTTTTTTTGGGGCTGTTCTTGATTTGTGTAACCTTGTTTGGATTTGTATATAAGATGTCATTTTTTACTGTTTGTTCTTCCTTGGCCTGACAAAGACACGTCATGTGTCGATACACGTTGCCTTATTGCCTTGTAATAAATAATTCAAGGAATTTACCATTGCTAATTAATTCTTACCAGCAGCGCTTTCCTGTATATCCATACATTTACTTCCTTTATATTTATTGCTATTCCTTTGATGGTCGGGACACACCACCTCGTCATGGTGGAAACAGTATCCACTATAGATAATCCGGGCGAGTGGGTGATAGGACGGACGTTGTGTCGAATTGCAAGGGGCATGGTCACGGTCCGTTTGATTAATCCAACACAGAACGCCATTGTCAGATCAGCCGACACGCTACTGGCGGGCATCGAGTTAGTCCGGCCGGAGGACGTGACCATTCCAACCACTACCGAACTCACCGAGGGAAGGTCAAGACAAGAGGATCGGGCTCCTACTCTCGAACAGGGTTCAAGTTATCAGCTGTGGCAACAGTTGAGGCTGGATGGAGTGGCCCCGACGACAGAGGCCAAGGAGCAGTTGAAGCTTTTGGTGTAGCAGTTTGACTGGGTATTCGCACAACACGAGGAAGACTATGGGTGCAACACCACAATAGAGCACAAAATATATACCGGAATCAACCCACCTATCAGGGAACGATATCGCAATATCCCACTGGCTTTACATCGAGAGGTAAAAGACCTATTGCACAAGATGTTGGAATGTCAAGTAATCTGGGAGAGGCAAAGTCTGTGGGCGGCTCCAATTGTTCTGGTACGCAAGAAGGTTGGCTCCCTTAGATTTTGCATGGGTTAACGAAATCTAAACGCATGTACAAATATAGATGCTCATCCATTACCCGGGTGGAGGAGTCGTTAACTGCCATACAAAAAGCACAATATTATACGACTCTGGACCTAGCCAGTGGGTACTGGCAGGTACCCATGAAGGAAGTGGACAAGGAGAAAACTGCATTTATCATCCCCACCGGTCTGTTTGAATTTAACCGAATGCCGTTTGGGCTCACCAACGCTCCGAGTACATTCCAGCGGTTAATGGAGCATTGCTTAGGAGACTTGGGCAAATATGGTCTCAAACTGAAACCTAGTATGTGTAAATTGGCCCGTCAGCAGATCAAGTACCTCGGTCATCTCGTGGATGCAAATGGAATCGCCCCAGACTCTGCCAAGGTGAAGGCGGTGCAAGAGTGGCCCGTACTGGAAAACACGATGGAAGTAAGGTCCAATCTGGAATTAGTCGGATACTATCACAGATATATTCAAGACTTTGCCAAGGTCGCGGGCCCTTTGAATCAGCTCCTTTTCGGACAACCCACGCATAAAAAAGGAAGTCACAGTCGGACTGTCGCTAAACAGTGGCAGAAACATCAACAACTGGCGTTCGAGGAGTTAAAGCCCAAGCTAGTGACGGCCCCTATCCTAGCTTTTGCTGACTTCAATCGAACATTTATGTTATATACCGATGGTAGCTTAAAAGGGCTGGGAACAGTACTTGCACAACAGCAAGGAGAAGTAGAACGGGTCATCGCGCATGGCAGCCGCAGCCTATGGCCCACGGAGCGTAACCCCACAAACTACAGCTGGACATCTACCCTGATAATCCCCTGACCTACCTCAATACCGCAAAGTTGGGAGCAATGGAACAGAGGTGGGTAGCCCGGTTGACTCGGTTCGACTACGTTATCCACTACAAACCTGGCAAGGATCACACAAATGTGGATGCTCTATCCCATCAACCATGTGAAATCCCTAGTGGAGAGGTGGATGAAGAACAGGAGGAAATCGAGATTCCTCCACTGCGGGTGGCCCCTGTAGAGTCAAAGGCCAAGAGGATCACTAGAGTGGCTAAAGCAACTACCACGATGGCTGAAATTTATGACTAAACTGAATGGGCGACACGCCAACAACTAGACGAAGACATCAAGGTACTTCGAGGAAAAAGACCAACACCAGTCGAGAGGAGCCGACTGACATCGCGAGCACGAATCCTGGGCCGCCAATTAGAGTGGTTGGAGCTGCAAAATGGAGTCTTGTACCGCAGAGTGTGGGTTCCGCGAGAGTATCATGAACTATGGCAGCTGGTGTTGCCAAAGACAGATGTGAAGTCGGTATGCAGATGGATGCATGACAAGGGAGGCCACTTTGCAGCGGACAAAACGGTCCAATTGATCCATAATCACTTCTTTTCCCCAGGATTAGGGGAAGTAACCAGACACATATGCGAAGAATGAGCGAACTGTGTTGTGCACAAAACTACAGAACAGTGCGAAGAACCGATGGTCATCAAGACGGGAGAACCTTTGGAACTGCTGTCAGTCGACTTCCTGACCATACAGGAAGTCACGTCGGATCACAAATATGCCTTAGTGTGTGTCGACCACTTCTCCAAATTTGCTGTAGTAATTCCCACCCAGGATCAGACGGCATCAACAACAGCCACTGCATTATTGAAACACGTCCTACGCCCTTATGGGTGTCCAAGACGATTGTTATCCGACCAAGGGCCAAATTTCTAATCCGAACTCATCTGGGAGCTATGTAATCTACATATCAAGAAACCGAGGACGACGCCTTACCACCCGCAAGGTAACGGGGCCTGTGAGGGATTTAACCGCACGTTACTTGGTCTGCTGAGAACTCTTGGGGAGGAGAAACACGAACGATGACCAAAGTACGTAGACGACCTGGTGTGGGCTTACAATCAAACAGTACACCGCACGACATGATACGCCCCATATCAGCTGATGTTCGGCCGTCCTAGTCGGTTACTACTAGCGCTCCTGTGGGAGACCCCAGAATATCACATGGACAGGTCCCCCGCTGAGTGGTGTACAAGACCACCAGAGGCGTTTGAACATCGCAAAAGTCAGGGTGGAGAGAGTTGGATTAGGAGAGAAGTCTCCGAACTGAGCTAGACGACACGCAATCTTTCATCCGGGAGATCGAGTACTGGTCTCCGGAACCACCAAGCGACACGTGGGGGTAAGCTGGAACCCCCGATGGAAAAGGAAACCATATGTGGTGATCAAATGCATTGATCCTGAACTCCCGGTGTATGAGGTACAACTAGAAGGAGATCGGGGTCAGAATAGAAACCTACACCGGAACCTGTTGCGACCCTGCACCTTTCCAATGTCCGACGTGATCTCATTGCCAGTACCAGAAGATCAGAGGGACTCATTACGGACTAATGCAGAGGGGAACTGGTGGCTGGTGATCACCTCAAACAACCCCAATTCATCTTGGGAACCGCTGCCAACAGAAGCATTGGAGTTGACCGGGTCCTTGGAGTCATCAACACCCAAAGAGAACTGCGGATTACGTTTTCCTCAGGGATGTAGCCGCAACAGACAACAAGCTTATTTGCAGGACTATGAGGTTTAAGTGCAGAGGGCTGCACTTCAGAACGAAGGGGGAAGTGTAAGGCTGGGTTCACACGAGCACATTAACGTCCGTAATGGACGGACGTATTTCGGCCGGAAGTCCCGTCCCGAACTCAGTGCAGGGAGCCGGGCTCCTAGCATCATAGTTATGTACGATGCTAGCAGTCCCTGCCTCTCTGCAGGACAACTGTCCCGTACTGTAATCATGTTTTCAGTACGGGACAGTAGTTCCACGGAGAGGCAGGGACTCCTAGCGTCGTACATAACTACGATGCTAGGAGCCCGGCTCCCTGCACTGAGTTCGGTCCGGGACTTCCGGCCGAAATACGTCCGTCCATTACGGACGTTAATGTGCTCGTGTGAACCCAGCCTAAGGGTGGTGAGGGGAGCAGCGAGTGGCTGTGGTGGAGATGGTTGAGAGAGAGGAAGCGAGGGCGGACAGTTGGCGGCGGAGACCAGCGAGATACAAGTGTGGAGATACCGGAGGCAGCAACCAGCCACATATTGGAGCAGCGCCAGACTCAGCAAGCTGGACCAGATGAGGAGACAGACCAGAGGGGTACAGGTACTGGATTCCTTCCCACCCATTGGCACCTCCTGTCACCATAAGGACAGGGGATTGCAGATACCATGCTGTAGGCCTAAATTGCCCGTGCCTTCACCTATACACAGAACACGGAGTCGATTCTGAGCTACGGTCTCCAACTTTCCAGCCTGCCCGTTAGTATTGCACATGCCAGTGTCCCTGCGCTTATCTATGAGGAAGTATGTTGTCTGAAGTTAGAAGTTTTCCAAAGATTGTTTTGGACTGTTAACTATATCAAGTGTATGGAGTTTGGAGCAGACAGTAAATAAGCAGAGTGACATAAGTCAGTATCGGACTAGCACCAGGACTTTGAACAACTCATATCTGTCACCTGTGGCTGTTCGGTTGTGTCCTAGGCGTGCTGCTTAGCTTGGCCGCCGACTGAGGGCGGAAGAGGGTTGCCATGAAAGGTTGCGGATAGCTCCACAAGGACCCGTGACAGTGCCCGAAGGCCGGTCGAGCTACTGACCCCCACGATGCAACCCATGGCCGAGAGTGTAATTCTTACCTGAGGGTATGCTGACAATAGTGGATAGCTCCCAACGTGACTGTCAGAGGCATGCAGAAACCAAAGCTTGGTAATGTGGGGGTTAGGCGCGACATCTCTCAGGGGGATTCCAGCGGGCTCGACTTCCCCCAACCTTGGTGGTACTGTCTGCGCCGACCAGAATGAAAAGGACCTGTTCAATTGATTGTAGTAAATGGTTAAACCAGAAGCTGTATCATATCTGTTGTTCCGCACCGAGAGTCAAGCCACCTACACGCAATCTACAGGGGTTTGTGTGTGGCACAATCTACAGGGTTTCAACTAAAGGGCAGTTAAAACAGATGAACCATTATAAAAATAAATACTTTCTTTTGTTTACAAAACATAGACACTTGATGATAGGGATACAGTGGGATAGTGCCTGAATTGTATAAATTACAGAAATAACCTAAAAGTAGTGGTCTTTAAAAGCCGGGAGTGTGTTCTCATCTGCAATGCATTAAAACAGGTGTATTAAAACCAGTAAAACAAGCTCTGAATTGACAATTTTATATTTTTATATAAAAGATTAGTTAAACTTTCACTATTGTTGATAAGTTTAGCGTGAAGTAACTTTGTAATGAAAGTAGTTGTGTTGCTAGGTTACACTGAGAACGCTGAGACGCGTTTCCGTGGCTGGGACAACCAAGGAAAGTCAAGACATAAGGGGGAACATCAGCATTGAAACGCGTAGCCACATATTGAAATAAACGATTTTATTATATCTGGACTTTACCGTCATTTCTACAAATTTTGCCACGCAGCAGCGCCTCCAGACGATCCATTTTTTTCCCCTCCTTTCTCCGTTAATACTGTAGCGTGGCCTTGCCGGTCATGGTGCCCCCACCGCTAGCTACGCGACTGAATCTGGCTAAAGTTGAGGACAGGACAAGGCAAAGTCCAGATCTCAACCTTATTGGTCTTAAGAAAGCTTTGCATAAACTAAGGGTCCTTTTACATGGCCCGACGTGGGCCATGTAAACGAGCACCGATGAACGAGACAGCTCCTTGATTGGCGCTCGTTTGCTCCTTTCACAAGGAGATATGTATGGGGACGAATGCTTGTTACACAGGGCAAAGATCGGGAACCAGCGTTCTATGACCGCTCTTTTTCCCGATAATTGGCCAGTGTAAAAGGGCCTGAATACCCTCAAACAGCAATGAACTGAAGCAATGTTGTAAAGTAGAGTGGGAAAAAAAATCTCTTAAATGATGTGCGAGACTAAAAAATGTATACAGAAGACATTTCCTTCAAGTTATTGTTACTAAAAGTGGTTCTACACGTTACTGAATTATAGGGTTTGGAAAAAATAACGACATTGTATATGTGTGTGTGTGTATGTGTGCAGGCGCACAGGATGTGTTTCTTTCTTGCACTAGAAATATGCCCTGCAGGTCACGTTACACCTGTAGGTGGAGAAGGTCAGAAGCCGTTAGAATCGTTACAGTAGCCCTTCAAAAATAATTGTTCTTTGTGTGTCAATGATACAAAAGAATTTAACATCCCATTCACAGCAAGATCTCAAACTATCCCCAGGACAAACATGAACACAACTGACCAGTACGTGTCACCTCTTCCACCACCCAAGACGGTAATTTGACAAAAATAATGAGACCATTTACTGTACTGTTACTTTCTTCATGAAACCGGCTATTCACTATAATCTTCAATTCCGTTTCACTCTAAAGTCCTGTTTACTCAAAGATCTTCATAATAATCACATAGCACTAAACACAAAGCAAAATAAACCTGAATTTTCGGCTGTAACTATTCTGTCAGACCTCCTTAATATCCCTAATGCATTGACCATGATAAACAGTAGCCTGCAGGTGACACATACTGCTCCCCACTAAAGGGTCCTAAGATTAAGACTAGGGTTATAGGTAGACATGTGGGACCAAAATTCAACGTATGTAGTGAGTAAAACAACAGTAACAAAACTTAAAGGGGTTATGTGGGGACCAAAAATTATTAGCAGTGTACTCTCTGCAGTATGTGAGTACACTCACTAATATACATCATGGTCCCCCTTTACGCTGATTCTGAGATTTACATATATTTTTAAAGTGCTGCCTGGGGACCGGAAGCTTAGTTGCACAATCTTCTTTGATGACAATACGAATTCGTCATGTGACCGGCCCCGCTGTACTCCATGTAATCGATGTACTACTGCTACTGCTTATACATAGGCAAATCTCCTATGTGTCCTGCGTCCTCACAACATAATCACCTCTTCTCGTTTCTGCTGTCCTCTTATCTACCAGATGCCACTGCACCAGATGACATTCAGATGAAATTCAGATAAATTTTATCCGAACCCGCCAATGTCTGCAGGATTGGCTGACTATCCAATGTGTATAGGGGTCTCCAATATCTGCCGTCGTGGAAAGAAGTATTGGGCATGTTGGATTTCAACATGTCCAGTTTTTTGCTCCCGTGGGAAATAAGCCACTGCAAGAGAGATTTTGGTAGTGGATTATTCCCCTCTATCCATTGAAGAGTCTTATTTGATGACGATAGGACTCTTCGGCTCGCTGTACTCTATGTACTTGATGTACTACTGCTACTGCTTATACATAGAGTACAGTGGGGCCGGTCACATGACAAAGATGACATTCAGATGACATTCAGATGAATTTTATCTGAACCCGCCAAAGTCTGCAGATTTGGCTGACTACCCGATGTGTATGGGGGTCTCCAACATCTGCTGTCGTGGAACGAAGGATTGGGCATGATGGAGATCAACATGTCCAATTTTTTGTTCCAGTGGGAAATAAGCCGCTGCAAGAGGGATTTTGGCAGCGGATTATTCCCCTCTCACCATTGAAGATAGGGAAAGCCAAGCTGAACAAGTAAGCTTATGGTTGAGTCGGGAAACCAGTGATTTAAAGTATGTATGCCCAACTTTACGGTTTCAGTGACTAATACTGCTCTACTATGAGAATTACAGCAATCACAAAATGACTTGCTTCTGAAATACAAGAACTAAAAACGATAAAGAAAAACGTTAAAAAAACACACAAAACAAAGCGGGCAAAACTCCATATATTGTAGTATCAAAGCCAGGTCCAAAATAAGACACGTGACCAGAGACCAGCACTAATGTAAAACATAGATAAACACTAGTCCAACCCAGCAAGAAAATCAATTATGGTAAAGAATACAATGCAACAAATGCTACATAAATATACATATATAAAGTGCCATGTGCAATATACAATACCAACTGTGGCTACTTATGATCTCAAGATGGGAAAGCCTGGACAAGGTAAACCAGCTGAATGGGCACTAAGTGTAAAGCTGGCCTCAATCCCTTCCCCACGCGTATAGCCGGAGGGACCCGGCTTTCTCAGGGGTCTGTTAAAAACAGTGGCTGAATCAAGAATTTTTATATAGATAGCTGCGTGTGTAGTCAATATATACGCTGCAATAATTGATAGCTATGTACCATTATGGCGCCATGGGTAAGTCAACATGTGTCCCAAGTACCAGCGTCTGCAGTCCTATATTGCGTCTGTCTATGCACACGTGTGCCACAAGTGCATCGGCATCCACTGATTGGGTCTAGAATAGATGCGACCAGTGGATTGCTCATGCGGGGCTGGACATGTGTTATATCTAAATTCCTGGACTCCCGTGATCTGCATTAAAATCGAGCTTGAGGAACGCTATTGAGCCAAAACATTGCGCGACCGGATTCAAGATTTTGCATCAAGGCGTGAGTAATGTCTATTACTTTGTTGGTGGATATATCTGTTTTTTGTCTAAAAAATATATGTACATATACTTTGGAGACAAGATGTTTCAAACTATTTAAGGAAATGTTGGGTATATTTCCATGTATTTTTTTTTGTGTTCAAGAAGGCAACCATTATACTATCATACATAATTACTGTTTTATTGTCACTTTGCCTTCCAAAAATTTGAATAAAAAGTGATTAAAAATTTGCATGTATCGAAAAACTATATCAATAAAAACAATAGCTCGTCTCGAAAAAAACAAGCACTCATACAGATCCCTCGACGAAAAAATTAGAAAGTTAGGCTTCTGAAAACATGGTGACAGAAAAAAGGCATAATTTTTTACAAAAGTAATTTTATTGTGCAAAAAGTTATAAAAAAGCGCTATGTCAACATGTCATTTATAACGCACGGTGAATGCTGCATAAAAGGAAACCTATAAAACGATGCCAGAATTGCTGTTTCTTGGTCTCCTTGCCTCCCAAATAATAGGACAAAATGTGATCAAAAAGTCGCATGTACCCCAAAATGGTAATAATAAAAACTACAGCTCATCCTACAAAAAAACAGCCCTCATACCATTACGTCTATATAAAAAAAATAATGTTATGGCTCCAATAAGTCAGGAAAGAAGAAATATGCAGGTGTGCAGGCCCGGGGGGAACATTTCTTCTGTTTCAAGAGGCGATTATTAAGACCCTAATATTATGGAACCAGGAAAGGGAGGGCCCAAACATATCTGCTTGAAGCGAGGGTGCCTGTATTATACCAGGACAACACTTCCCCAGCAAAATTCCCCAAACTGCAAATGTGCAGAGTGTGGACCAAATAGGGGATAAGAAAGGACATTTATCAGTGCGACACCGGCCTGTGCAGAAAGGATTGCTCCACAGCGTAACACACATCTATGGATTATTTTATTGGTTTTTTTACCCCATTATTCTACCACCTGACTATGCCCCTGATGTACTCTGCCCAGCTTACATGTGCCCCCTACATTATAAACTGAAATGTCAGTAAAACTCCAAATAAAACTACTACCAAGCAAAATCCACGCTCCAAAAGCAAAATGGCGCTCCCTCTATTCTGAGTCCTACAGTGTGCCCAAACAGCAGTTTACATCCACATATATGGCATCACCATATCCGGAGAACCGTTTTAACAATTTTTGTAGTGAGTGTCTCCAGTGGCACAACAAGTTTGCCACTGAAATATCACATCTGGGGAAAAATTGCAATTTTTACTTTGCACCATCCTCAGGGCAATAATTTATGGAAAAGACCTGTGGGGTGAAAATGCTCACTACACCCCTTAATAAATGCTTTTAGGGGTGTAGTTTCCAAAATTGAGTCACTTTTCAGGGGTTTATTTTCTTATTTCACATCAGTCCTGCAGATGTGAACCAATACTTTGTAAATCGCCAAATTAGGCCTCAATTTCGCATGGTACTCTTTCACTCCTGAACCCTGTTGATCGTCCAGGTAAAAGATTAGGGCCACATGTAGGGTGTTTCTAGAACCAGGAAACTCTGCATATTAATTAGAGAGCTGCGTTTTCATGGTGACACATGCTGGACACAACATATTGGACACTGAAATGGCAAATCCATGGTAAAATTGCCATTTTCACTCTGCAACATCGAGTGCACACTAATTTCTGGAAAACACCTGTGGGGTTAACATGCTCAGTCCACTACCAGGTGAATACCTTGAGGGGTGTAGTTTCCAAAATGAGGTAACTATTGGGGGATTTCCACTGTTTTGGTCCCACAGGAGCTTTGCAAATGCGACACAGCACCCAAAAACGATTCTAGCAAATGGTGCTCCTTCCCTTCTGAGCCCTGCCGTGTGCTGAAACCGCAGTTTATGACCAAATATAGGGTATTTACGAATTCTGGAGAAGTTTCTTTCCAAATGTCGGGGTTATTTTTCTCCTTTATTTGTGGAGAAAATAAAAATATTTTGAGCTAAAGCTACATCTTATTGATAAAAAATTCATTTTTATTTTCACTGTCCAATTCTAATAAAATCTATGAAACGCCTGTGGGGCCAAAATGCTCACTACACCCCTAGATGAATTCCTCAAGGGGTGTAGTTTCCCAAGTGGAGTCACTTTTGGGGAGTTTCCACTGTACTGGTATCTTATGGGCTTTGCAAAAGCGACATGGTACCGAGAAACCAATCCTGCACTCTTATCTTTCTGAGCCCTGCGATGTGCCCAAACAGCAATTTATTACCAAATATGGGGAATTTCCGTACTCTGGAGAAGTTGCTTTACAAATGTTGGAGGGTTTTTTCTCCTTTATTCCTTATGGAAATATTTTTTTATAGCTACAGTACAACAACATCGTATTGGAAAAAAATAAAACTTTTCATTTTCACGTCCAAATTCTAATAAAATCTATGAAACACCTGTGGGGTCAAAATGCTCACTACACCCCTAGATGAATTCCTTGTGGCATCTAGTTGCCAAAATAGGGTATTTTTGGGGGTGTTTCCTTTGTTTTGGCTCCACAAGACCCATTCTAACCTGACATAGTGCCTAAAATTTAATCCAAGGCTATATTCACACGCTTACTAAAAA
Organism: Rhinoderma darwinii; assembly: GCF_050947455.1. Taxonomy (NCBI): domain Eukaryota; kingdom Metazoa; phylum Chordata; class Amphibia; order Anura; family Rhinodermatidae; genus Rhinoderma; species Rhinoderma darwinii. Next base: position 36,106,406 of record NC_134690.1, on the reverse strand, counting down.
ACGTCTCAAAATACAGAGCTGTTTTCAAGGGACAAAGCAGTATTTTTAGCACCTCACGTTTTTTGCTGCATTTTTTAGGCCGTTTTTGGAGCTGTTTGTCTATGTCAATGACCGTTTTCCCATTTAAATCAATGGGCAGATGTTTGAAGGCATTCTTCTTCCGATTTTCCAGCCGTTTTTCGGGACGTTTACGGCCCGAAAAAATGGTTAAATGGTTAAAATAGCCCGTTTGAACATACCCCAATAAAAAGAATGCCCCAAAATCCACTAGGTACTCCTTTGCTTCTGAGGCCTGTGTTTCGGTCCATTAGGACACTAGGACATGTGAGTTATTTATAAAAACTGCAGAATCTGGGCAATTAATATTAATTCGTGTTTCTCTGATAAAACCTTCTGTGTTACAGAAAAAATTGATTAAAATGGAATTTCTGCAAAATAAATGAAATTTGTAAATTTGACCTCCACTTTGCTTTAATTCGTAAAAAGTCTAAAGGGTTAAGAAACTTTCTAAATGCTGTTTTGAATAATTTGAGGGGAGCAGTTTTAAAATGGGGTGATTTATGGGGGGCTTTCTAATATATAGTCCCCTCAAAGCCACTTCAGAACTGAACTAGTCCCTAGAAAAATAGGCTTTTGACATTTTCTAAAAAATGTGGGAAATTTCTGTTAAACTTATAAGCCTTGTAACGTCCTAGGAAAATAAAAGGATGTTAAAAAAACGATGCAAACATAAAGTAGACGTATTAAAAATGTTAAGTAGTAACTATTATGTGTGGTATTACTGCATGTCTTACAAGCAGATACATTGAAATTTCGAAAAGTGCTAATATTTGCACATTTTCTCTTAATATTGGTGTTTTTCCACAAGTTCCAAAGTTATTACCACATAAAGTGAAACATGTCAGATTTGAAAAATGAGGCTCTGTCAGGAAGGTCAAAAGTGGCTGCAGCGGGAAGGGGTTAATAATAAATTTTGTGTTACATCTCACAAAACAGAAAATTTTTCAATTGTAATTTTTTTTTTTCAACGTTCCCATGTGCAGATATTTATGTTACATACATGGTTTGGTGCCCCCTGGTGTTCTTTTGATTTCTTCTCTCCACCTAATGTGTGGACTCAGTAGCACTGCCTGGATCTTCTTGTACACAGGTCACGGATTAATTCCTGCATTTGTGCAGGCCAGTTCATTAGAATCGGCGTGCTGGATTTATTTTTATGTCAAGATTGGAGCAACATTTTTTGGTTAAGAATTAATTTAATCCTAACAAGATATCTGTGAATATACGGTACCAATTATCCGGATAATGATATTATTCTTCATTGTGTGTATGTAAATCCAGCCTATATGTGGGTGGACCCTTCTCTTACAAGGAGAGAGAAAACCAAAAAAGAAGGATTGACACTGGGAAACTGAGAAGTAGTAAATGTACAAAAACTTTATTAACAATGATAACACAATATAAAAAGAATCCAAAAAGACCACAGTAAAAACAGGGATCATTGGCTGGTGAATGGAGTCAGACCATGCAACTATGTGAGAGGCAGGTAAATAAAGTGCATGTGCGTCCTTTAAATGATGTATGTAACTATCCGTTAGATAGTAGTCTGTACAGAAGGTAATTCAATAATATGCATCAATAGATATGAAGTGTTTCAGACTATATAACTGTATTCAGATAGTATGGTCGTTATAAGACAACGGATATAACAGCACAAGTACCAATTGACATAATGACATAAGAATCTTACAAGGAGAGGTAGATAGACCTGTATTTAGTACTTTTCTCATTCTCCCAATATAAACATGTCTCTATTTTCTCATAGAAAACAAAAGATGCTGGAAAAAGTAAGTTAAGATTATTCTATCTATCCATCTAACCTTATTTCCATTTTTCTTCTCCCAATTAACTCTGCTAATTTTCCTTCTTTCCCTCATGCTTTTTGTTATGGTTTCCATAGTCAGTAATAAAACAGTTACTAGTAATTCAGTTCACCTATCCAATTGCCACTTTAAAGTTGCTCCATCCTCACTTGTACTAACTCTGCCAATACAAATGTATAAAAATGACAAAAATCTTAAGCTTTCTCTGCTTCTTCCTGACTCTAAAAACACATAGAAGAGTACTCACTGTATTATCAAATGGAAAACATACTTTATTTTGTCAGTATTCAACATGTTCAATAGAGGCTAGTCTGCTTTTGGGACAGATTTTTTTGTTTCTACAGATGGTTATTATGTATCACGAAAATTGTTGCCTATGTGAATTATAATGATCTTGCATGGTAGATGTTATCCGTACAGTGAGAGAACAATTGCATCTTGAGCATTGTTTTTGCTGAAATTGTGAGGCTAGGATGGGAAATATCATTATTGTGCTGGTGGTTCTTATTTCTAATCCAACATTGATGCCCCTATTTGCATTGTTCAAATTATGTTCTTGCAGAGGCGTTACTTGAATCTCCTGAAATTTAAGTAAACAAAATTCTCCCCAAAAATCGTCATAAGTGAACTCTAGTGAACGCAGTGTTTTGCTAAAGGTAAAAATGTTCTAACATTTGTGCTGCTACTTTGGTATTACATTTTAATTTCTTTCTTTTTTTTAGCAATTGCCCCTTATCCTTACGCTGACAGCAGAGCAATGTTTGAAATAATTAAGGAAGCAAACAAAGGTGAGATTTGTGTAATATTTGCTAATGAAATTACTGCATTGTATTGATAAACAAAACTTTTTGGGGCAATTTTTGGGTGTTTTTTCATCATTGTGAAAATCTGTCAATATAGATCTAACTATTTGTCCTTTCTCATCGCAGACATCGCTGTCTTCCTTGTGGGTGGTGACATTGACGTTAAACACTCACGTAGTGCCAAAGTATGTCCTGGGTGCCAATGGAAAAAATCAGCAAATGGAATGGTAATAGTTCCGTTTGTCGTGTCCCCTGATTATTGTAAGTTATCCCTATTATAGATCTGACCTGAGATACTTGTGTCTAGAGATGAAGTTTGTCAATATTTTAAACCTAAAAACATAACTCTGTTCTTCTGTTTCCAGCTAGTTTCGAAATATCAATGTTCGATACGCTCATGAAGGAATTTGAGATTATGACCTGTGTACAGTTTGTCAATAGAAGCAATGAACAAGACTATATCAGTATAGAGACTGGAGGAGGGTATGGAAATCTATCATTTAAGCTTAACTATAACAGTGTCCACAAAAATGAATCCATGAAGAATGAAAATCAGAGGAGTTGTCTCATCACAAATAACCTCTTTAATATTATAGCCATGAGTCCAGCTACCGAGGCACCCAACAGCGCTCTTGGCTTTTTTTGTAACTCCCAGCGCGCAGCCAACTCTCCATTCACTTCTATGGGGAGTGTGGTCGTCCTGAACTGGGGTCATGGATTCACAGATCTCTCGATGGGTGAGGGCCCCAGAGTTGGGACCCTTACCTCTCAAGCATTTATGTTGGGAATACCCCTTAAATGATAGTATAAGTACTCTATTAGTTTTGCAAATGTCAAAAAAAATTTGATTTTCCATTCTTCACTATTTTCAAGCTTTTTGCAGTCAGTGAATAGCAAAATTCTTCTTTCTCGCAGCTGGGAATTTGCTACAGTGGTATGTAATCTAAGCTATCCTCTGTAAGCCTAACAGTCAAGGCTACCTACACTGATACATTGGAGCAAGGTAGATCAGAGAGTATTGTCTACACTGGATATAAGTGTAGTAAACTCCCAGTATGAAAAGGTTCTGGTCTTTACAGGTTTTTAATCTCTAAATGTATGTTTTCATTCACTGACAGCAAAATAAGAGCTTGGAAATGGTGAGGAAATAAAATGCCATGTATGTTCAAAAAGTTGTAGAACTTTTTATTATAAATGGATTTTATGGGAATATACATTGATAGCCTATCCTTAATATAGGCAACCATTGAGTGATCAGTGGGGATTTGACCCAGGGACCCCCCCCCCCCCCCACTGATCATGTGCATGGATGTGCTGCTGTGCCTGTAGAGATGCAGCATCTTCTTCTGCTGATTATTGGGGTTTCCAGGGTATGGACCTCCACTCATCACACATTGATATCCTGACCTAAGGATAGGCTATCAATGTAATCTTCCAGAAATCTCTTTAAGCTTTATGTACAAAAAAAACAGAAACCCCCTTTAATGTGGACTGTTCATGTACTAATATGGTACTTGATGCTGTTATGTTTTTCAGGTGTTGGTCGTATGTTGGGAAGGTTGGAGGTAGACAGATATTGAGCCTTGATATGCCTTCCTGTATAAAATACACTCTGGTACCACATGAATTCATGCACGCGCTGGGCTTCTTCTATGAGCATACCAGGCCTGACCGGAACCAGTATATCGATGTCTTATTGCAAAATATTTCCCCAAGTGAGCACCTATATTTACATAGCCTTGACATTAGCCCCCTCAATAAAACATAAAACAATGTTGACTTGAAGGATCACGAGACTGATATCTCATTATTTTTTCTTAAATAGGGGATTACAGCAATTTTATCTTGGATGGAGGAAATACTTTTCAGCTACCATATGGCTACAAATCAATCTTGCAATTTAACTCGTAAGTATATGACAAAGTTGAAAGTACACGTACATTACTGTAGAGTACCCCATTCTGGATGTATCATGTAAGCTATATTCACACAAAATAACAAGATTATCATGATCTGTTAACCCCTTCGCACTTTGCCACTTTTGACCTTCCTGACAGAGCCTCATTTTTCAAATCTGACATGTTTCACTTTATGTGGTAATAACTTCGGAATGCTTTTACCTATCGAAGTAATTCGGAGATTGTTTTCTTGTGACACATTGGACTTTACATTAATGGAAAAATTTGCTCTTGAAGTAGGCCGTGAAAATTAAAATCTAAATTTTTTCACAGAAAATATAGGTTTAGCTAATTTTTTATCATTTCCACAAGGACTAAATGAGAAAAAGCACTGCAACATTTGTAAAGCAATTTGTCCTGAGTAAAACAATACCCCACATGTGGTCATAAATGGCTGTTTGTACACACGGCAGGACTTAGAAGGGAAAGAGCGCCATTTGGCTCTTGGAGCTCATATTTAGCAGGAATTTTTTGGGGAGGCCAAGTCGCATTTGCACTGCTACTGAGGGGACAAAACAGTGAAAACCCCCTACAAGTGACCCCATTTTGGAAACTACGCCCCTTAAGGAAATTATCTAGGGGTATAGTGAGCATTTTTACCCAACAGGTTTTTTGCAGAAATTATTGGAAGCAGGCCATGAAAATCTAAATTTTTTCAAAGAAAATGTAGGTTTAGCTATTTTTTTTCTCAAGGATTAAAGGAGAAAAAGCACCACAACATATGTAAAGCAATTTCTCCTGAGTAAAACAGTACCCCACATGTGGTCATAAACCACACAGCACGGCTTAGAACGGAAGGAGCGCCATTTGAAGCTCAAATTTAGCAGGAATGGTTTGCGGAGGCCATGTTGTATTTGCAAAGCCCCAGAGGGACCAAAACCATGTTGCAAAGCCCCTGAGGGACCAAAATCATGAAAATGCCCAAAAAGTGACTCCATTTAGGAAACTACACCCCTTGAGGAATTCATCTAGGGGTGTAGTGAGCATTTGACCCCATAGTTGTTTCATAGGTTTTATTAGAATTTGGACGTGAAAATGAAAAGTTTTATTTTTTCCAATAAGATGTTGTCGTACTGCAGCTATAAAAAAATTATTTCCATAAGGAATAAAGGAGAAAAAGCCCTCCAACATTTGTAAAGAAACTTCTCCAGAGTACGGGCAGTGAAAAAAAAAAAAAAAATCCTTTTTCTTCAATAAGACATAGCTTTAGCTCAAAATTTTTCATTTTCTCCACAAATAAAGGAACAAATAAAGGAATAATAAAGGAATAAAGGAACCCTAACCCCAACATTTGTAAATCAACTTCTCCCTCGTACGGCAATACCCCATTTGTGGTCATAAACTGCTGTTTGGACACACGACAGGGATCAGAAGGGAAGGAGCGCCATTTGGCTTTTGGAGTGCAGATTTTGCTGGATCGGTTTATGGTCGCTATGTCGCATTTGCAAAGCCCCTGTGGGAACAAAGCAGTGGAAACACCCCAGAATTGACCCCATTTTGGAAACTACACTCTCAAGGTATTCATCTAGGGGTGTACTGAGCATGTTAACCAGACAGGTGTTTTGCAGAAATTAGTGTGCACTCGAGGTTGCAGAGTGAAAATGGGATTTTTTTGCATAGATGTACCAATATGTGGTGCCCAGTTTGTGCCACCATAACAAGACAGCTCTCTAATTATTATGCTGTGTTTCCCGGTTTTAGAACCACCCTACATGGGGCAATAATCTTTTGCATGGATATTCGACCAGGCTCAGGAGTGAAAGAGTACCATGCGATGTTGAGGCCTCGTTTGGCGACATACACAGTATTGGTTCACAATTGCAGAGGCTCTGATGTGAAATAATAAAAGAAACCCCTGAGAAGTGACCCCATTTTGGAAACTAAACCCTTCAAGGCATTTATTAAGGGGTGCAGTGAGCATTTTCACCCTAGAGGTCTTTTCCATAAATGATTGTGATGTGGATGGTGCAAAGTAAAAATTTTAATTTTTCCCTAGATATGCCATTTCAGTGGCAAATATGCCATGCATAACTTGTGCCACTGGAGACACACACCACAAAAATTGTTAAAAGTGTGCTCCCGTGTATGGCGATGCCATATATGTGGAAGTAAACAGGTGTTTGGGCACACTGTAGGGTTCAGAAGAGAGGTAGCGCCTTTTGGCTTTTGGAGCATTGATTTTGCTTTGTAGTAGTTTTGTTTGGAGTTTTACTGGTATTTTAGTTTATAATGTGGGGGCATATGTAAGCTGGGCAGAGTACATCAGGGGCATAGTCAGGTGGTATAATAATGTTTTAAAAAACAAAATAATCCATAAATTGTTGTTAAGCTGTGAAGCAATCCTCTCTGCACAGGCCGGTGTCGCGCTGATAAATGTCCTTTCTTATCCTCTTTTGGTCCACACTCCGCACCTTTACAGTTTGGGGAATTTTGGTGGGAACTGTCGTCCTGCTATAATACGGGCACCCTCGCTTCCAGCAGAAATGTTTGGGCCCTCCCCTTCCTGGTTCCCTAATTTTGGGGCTTTGATAAATTGCCTTTTGAAAGAGAAGAAACGTTCCTCTCGGGCCGGCACAACTGCATATTTTGCTTTCCTGACATATTAGAGCCTTAACGAATTTATTTTTTCATAGACATAGTGGTATGGGGGCTGTTTTTTTGCAAGACGAGCTGTAATTATTATTGGTACCATTTTGGGGTACATGCAACTTTTTATCCTATTTTTTGGGAGGCAAGGTGACCAAAAAACAGCAATTCTGGCATTTTTTTTTTTTATACAACGTTGACCACGTGTCATAAATTACATGTTAACTTAATCTGCGGGTCAGTACGATTACGGCGATACCAAATTTATAGCACTTTTTTAAGTTTTATAACTTTTTGCACAATAAGATTACTTTTGTAAAAATAAGGTATTTTTTCTGTCGCCTTGTTCTGAGAACAATAACTTTTACATTTTTTAGTCGACGGAGCTGTATGAGGGCTTGTTTTTTTTGCAGGACAAGCTGTAGCTAGTATTCGTACTATTTTTGGATACATGCGACTTTTTGATCCCTTTTTATTCCAATTTTTGTAAGGCAAAGTGACCAAAAAACCGAAATTCTGTCATTAAGGTTTTTTAAGTTTTTTTTTACGCCATTCACCGCGTGGAATGAATAACATAATATTTTTATAGTTCAGGACATTACGGACGCGGCGATACCAAATATGTATGGTTTGTTTATTTTTTACAGTAATAAAGGACTTGATAAGAGAAAAAGGGCGATAGTGTTTTATTTTATTACTTGAAACTTTTATTTTACTTTTAACAACTTTTATTTTTACACTTTTTTAAACATTTCTTTAGTCCAACTATGGGACTTGAAGGTCAAACTGTCAGATTATTTTTCTAATACATTGCACTATCTACGTAGTGCAATGTATTAGATCTGTCAGTCATTCACTGACAGCAAGCCGATTAGGCTTCGCCCCCGGGCAGGGCCTAATAGGCTTCCATAATGGCAAAGTAGGATGCCATAGTTGCAGTCGGCAGTCCTGCGATTGCAGTGCAGAGCTGCCGATCTGCTGCCAACCACTAAGATGCAGCGATCGCTTTCGATACTGGGAGGCCAGTGTTAGGCCTCCGGTTGCCTTTGCAGACACCGGCATCCCGGCAATTTCATTGCTGGGGTGCAGATGAGCTGAAAACACCTTGAATGCAGCGATCGCATTTGACTGCTGCATTTAAGGGGTTAATAGCGGGGATCGGAGCAAACTTCGGACCTCACCATTTCCCCAGGGTGTCAGCTATAACATGCAGCCGACACCGAGGTATGGGGGCACCAACTCAGCTTCTGGGCCGGTGTTCACTATTTGTCCTATGGATACGGCAAAATGCGGGAAGCAGTAGCTTTCCATGAAGTATCCATACAACAAATGTCGAGAAGGGATTAAGGTAACTAACCAGGAACATAAGAATCCGATCCATTTTTAAAAATATTTTTTTTTACAAAATGATCAGTTGTGATCAGCGAGAGAACCCAGAAGCAAGTGTTCAGTTCCCCTGCAGCGCCACCACAGAGGAAATTAAGCATTACGCAGTGTCCCTTTAAATCGATAGGCTATCTGTGTAATGCATGATCATGCTGGGTGCTCCAGAGCAAGAGATGCTTTTTGTAACCACGTTTTGTAAGGCACTAGAAGGGGAACTACCCCCACTCCATCATTGTACATGAAAAAATGAAAACCCATGAAGTCTAATCTAATTTTAAATATAACCTACATGCGCTTCTTTAGGCATATGATTAACAATACCCACCTCTCATAGGAATTACTACAGCACAGGAAAGCCATCAATGGTCGTTAAATCTGACCCTACCATAACTCTTGGACAGAATGTAGGACTGGATGATTCGGATGTGAAGAAGGTCAACGCGCTCTATAATTGCAGTAAGTACTTATATTTCACCCTGATGTTATAATAGTGATGACGATACGACTCTGCATCATGTGACCGGCCCTGCTGTACTTTACGTACTCACTGTACTACTTGTACATAGAGTACAACGGGGCAGGTCATATAATGAAGAGTCGTATCATCATCAAAAAAGACTGTGCAACTAGACTTCCGGTCCGCCGGCAGCGGTATAAAAATCTATGAAAATCTCAGAATGAGCACGACGGGGAACCGGAATGTATATTAGCGAGTATACCTACATATTGAAATGAGTACACTGTAAATAATTTTTGGTCCACACATAACCCCTTTAACCCCTTAAGGACAAGGCCAATTTTGGCCTTGAGTAAAGAACTATTTTTTTTATATTTCCCTCTTTGCATCCCGACGCACATAACTTTTTTTACGACGTAGTTGTATGAGACTTTGTCTCTTGCGGGACGAGTTGTACTTTATGTAGGTACCATTTTTTGGTACAAATATATTATCGTTTAATTTATATACATTTTTATTTTGGTGAAAATGCTGAAAAAAAGCAGTTCCGCTGCAGTTTTATTATTTAATTTTTTTTACACCCAACACCGATCATCATAAATAATGTTATACATTTGTTGTACAGGTTGTTATGGTCGTGGCGATACCAAATATGTCTATATTATTTCATGTTTTGGGACTTACTGTATATTTCAAAAAGTTTATTTATTCTAAAAAATTTGTATTTCTGTGTATTTTTTTGACAATTTTTTTTTTATTTAACATTAATTTTTTTTACATTTTTGTACTTTTTTTTTATTTAATCCCATAGACGGATTTTTCATTTTGATTTTTTAACTGTAATGCACTGGCATATATTAATGTGCCAGTACATTAGCCTGTGTACTGATTGTACACAGGCAGTTGTTAGGCCATATCTCAGCAGAGGCGTTGCTAGGTTCTCCTGCACCCGGGGCAAAGATTCAGATTGGCGCCCCCCCCCCCCCAATTTATTTCCCGACATCTCCTTCCCCCTCGCCATGTTTTCTTTCTTTACCAATCAATGAGGTGTAATTTTTTTTTCACAATTTTTTTAATGTAACTCTAGTATAAAAGCATTTCTACATTTTACAAGCGATGTAGTTCTATAATGTAATTAACATAAAAATAAATGAAGAAAATAAATTAAAGAGGCCACACACAGCCCCCTGTAGATAGCGCCACACAGCCCCCTGTAGATAGTGCCACACACAGCCCGCTGCCCCTTTGTAAATAGCGCCACACTCCCCACCCTTGTAAATAGTGCCACATTCCCCCCTTTTAAATAGCGCCACACTCCCCCCTTATAAATAGCGCCACACTCCCCCCCTTGTACTTAGCGCCACACTGTGAACAGACCGGTCAGCGGTAGCCTACCGCAACCACTCTCCGCTCTGCCTCATGTGACTTACCGGAGAAGCCGAGGAGGTCATTCGGTGCAGGCAGCGGCGGAGTTCCTTCTGACTAGGGTTGGTGACAGCCAGGGCCAACCTTAGCTTGGATGGCGCCCTGTGCGGGACTCTCTATTGCCGCCCCCTACACAAACCAAAAATTAACCACATATATGTGCAACAGCCCGATGGGGATGAGGGAAAGTGCGGAGACCAATGTTGGGAGTTGTAGTACTCATGGTGGCTGTAGTCCTCTCACACTCCTGCGGAGCTGGCACAGTGAAGGAGGGGGATCTGCATATGTATGGGTGGTAGTTGTTGATTCCCCCTGGGGCACACCCTGTGGTGCTGTCTCCTGGTGGATGGGATATGGGGTGCCCTTGTTGTTAGTGGGTGCAGTGCAGATTAACACGCAGGAGACGGTGATGTAACTTGGTATAATAATAACTCACAGTTTCTCTACTGGAAGATTGCAGGCTGCAGCTTGGTTCCACATAGAAGTTATTATCCAGCTAGGGCAGGCGGGATGAGTCAGGCTGGGACAGTTTCCTATCTGCAAGCAGCAAAATGAACTTTCTTCTCTCTTGCTTTCCTTCTCTTTAAGCAGGTTTGTTTCCCTGTATTAATTTCTAGTTCAGGCCAGAAGCTTTCTGAACGAAATATGCTGTGAGGCCAAGTATTATCTCAGCTCTCCTCACAGGCTGTCTTCCCTCGTTCCTCTCCTGGAACCGACTCCTCTACCACTTTCTGCTGCAAAGCCTCATGGGAACTGCCTCAGACCCTCCTCTCCAGCCACACCCTTTACAGGCTGGAAAAATAGATTGTAATGACAATTCTGCATCACTAGGTGGCAGCATAACACAACATATAACATTATGTTCAATGCATTAAAATGTAAACAATACTCCTCTATGGTATTGTCAGGACACTACATACACCTCTGCTTTAACAAAAGCCGTCCTCGGCGTCTGCAACGATGGAGGAACTGCAACCCTAGGAATGGAAAAGTCAGGCACATATCAAGCATATATTAAAACAGTGCAATATATTACTTTCACGAAGAGTCTCATCAGTCCTTTAAGGCACTAGAATAAGGAATATGGGCGACGACTCTTGTTCAATGTAAAGTTCCTGTATCAACTGTTGGGGAACAGGGATGTGGATTCCTCATATAAACTTGTGGGGTACAAGAGTTCTTAACCCAACCGGGACAGTGTCCAAAAGTTCGGCACAGAATAACTTGGGTAAATATAGCAAAGTCATTCAATGTTCAAGTAAAAAATATGAGGTAGAGAAAATGTTCAATTCTATGATGAAACAGTTAGTCGAGATACCTGGCGGGTAATTTACCCCTGGTGCTCCTCTCTGGTCTTCTAATAGGTTCTTCCTCGAAGAAAGCTGGTTCTGGGTTCATCTGTTGCTCTGGGCTGGCTGAAGACCCTGGCTGTGATGTTATCGGAGTCTCAACTTGATCCGGAACACTTTTGTCAGGGACAATGAAGGAAATTAAAGGCCCAAAGAACCAATCCAAAGGAGAAAAATCAGGCATCTGTGTCTCTGGTGACGGTAAAAGTTTCTCAACAACAGGAGGTTTCCCAACGATTTCAGCCTCTGCAGGAACAAACTCTTTTTGACACAATTTAAGTCTGTTACGATGGACTACTTGAGGTGCTCGGCCTTCTTTCACTATTTCGTACACGGCTGTGTCAGGATATGGGATGGCTTTGATGGTGTACGGTTCTGTTTCCCACTTGGTGTCCAGTTTGCTCGTTCTGTGATTATTCTTGAGCCAAACATGATCACCAATCTTAAAAGGCTCGGCTCTAGCATGCAAGTCAAAGTCCATTTGTTGCTTCTTGCGGGCTTCCTCCATTCGACTTTCAACAATTTTGTTGGCATCAGCCAGACGTCTCTGGTGGTCACTCACCCAATCGATTCGTGGCAACGGGTTGATGGCATCAGGCACTGACACATCCAGGTCTAAGTCAGCTGGTAATTTGCCCTGACGACCAAACATGAGGTAGTAGGGAGTGTACCCAGTGGAACAGTGTACAGTGTTGTTGTACATGTAAACTAACTCTGGTAGCAGGGTTGGCCAATTAGTCCTCCTGTGAGATGGCACAGTCCTCAGCATCTCTATAAACGTCTTGTTCATCTTTTCACAGAGGCCATTGCCTTGTGGGTGGTAAGCTGTTGTACGGAGCTTCTGACAACTGTAGAGAGAACACAGTTCTTGGAATAGCTGAGATTCAAATGCTGACCCTCTGTCAGTCAGGATCTTCTCAGGACATCCATAGGGTAGCATGAAGTTTTTCCAGAAAACAGCGGCAGTGGTTTTGGCTGTCAAGTCTCGGACAGGTACTGCAACCGCAAACTTGGTGTAGTGATCGATGATGGTCATTGCATATGTGTATCCAGATCTGCTAGGCTCAAATTTGACATGATCTATGGCCACGATCTCCAAAGGTCGGTGACTTACGATGGGATGTAATGGAGCCTTCTGATCATGTTTTTCACCTCTGCTTAGAGCACAAGCTTGACACTCTCTGCACCAATTCTCAATATCTTCACGCATTCCTATCCAATAGAAGCGTCTGCGGATTGTGGCTTCTGTTTTTTGTACACCGAAGTGTCCCGATCTGTCATGGTAGGCTTCTAGTACTGTTTTTGCATCTCGACGGGGTACTACTACTTGATGCAGACGGTCACCAGTGATGGGATCCAGAGTGCTGCGTAGCATCAGACCTTTTTTTATGAAGAGTCGTCTCCTCTGTCTCCAGAGACGGATTAATTCAGGGTCTACATTGCCACGACGAAGTCTCTCAGGTACTCTTCTACTGACGAGAAAATCTTGCAGCTCTCCCATCACCCGACTCTCTGCTTGAAGTTTAATCCATTGCTCCTTCTCTTGGAGTGATTCTGAACTCTGTTTCTGGGAGCAAAGTCCTTTCTCCATGATGGTGATTGTGTTCTGCTGGGTGAAGCGGGTGTAGAAGGATGGCATTTCTACTTCTTCCCAGTCTTCTTCATTCTGAGCAGGTACTTCATCGGTTGGCAGGCGGGATAATGCGTCCGCATTCTCATTGTATTTGCCGGTTCTGTACCTGACCACGAAGTCGTAATTTGCAAGACGAGATGCCCACCTTTGCTCTAGGGCTCCCAGCCTGGCTGTGTTCAGATGTGCAAGGGGGTTGTTGTCTGTGTAGACTACGAATGGTGTTGCCGCGAGGTAGTCTTTGTACTTCTCGGTTACAGCCCACACTAACGCAAGGAACTCCAATTTGAATGAGCTGTAATTTTGGTCATTCCGTTCAGTCCCTTTAAGCCCTCGGCTGCCAAAGGCTATTACCCGTTCGCTTCCCTCTTGCATTTGGGTCAGGATGGCTCCAAGACCTTTCTTGCTGGCATCCGTGTAGAGGCAGAAAGGTTGACTGTAGTCTGGATAACCAAGGATGGGTGGCTCAATCAGCTTCTGTTTCAGCAGCTGGAAGGCAATCTCTTGATCCTCAGTCCATTCAATAGGAATTGGTCTTTTCAGATGTTGCTTTGAGTGTCCTCTAAGAAGCTCTTGTAGAGGCTCTGCAATCTGGGCGAAATAGGGTATAAAGCGCCTGTAATAACCTGCGAATCCCAGGAAACTTCTCACCTCTTTTACTGTGGTGGGAGTAGGGCAATCCTTCACAACAGCAATCTTTTCTGGGTCAGGCATCACACCCTCAGAGCTAACAACGTGTCCCAAGTAGTTGACTTGTGGCTTCATTATGCTGGTCTTCGCAAAGTCCAAGGGATGTTTACTGAAGGCCTGATGGTATTCTCTTGAGACTTCCAATACTCCTTCAATTTGTTCAGCAGGCGTGGCAATATCCCCAACACAAATTTCTGACCACCATGGTGTAGATGAATTCTCTTCTTGTGTACTCTGTATTTGAGTGGACTGTTGGGCAACAACTGTTGAAACTTCCACAATGTCTTGGAATGTGACCTGTAATAACTGGGCAACAGAGTAGTATTTCTTTAATTCCACAGGGATGTCACTCAGATTCAAGAGGCGGATAGGTACCTTTCCGTGGGAAACGGTCACTAGACTTCTTGCAGCAAGCACCATAGGATGTTCTTCAAGATGGAGGGGTTCTACTAAGGCTTGGTAGTCTTGGCCTCGTATCCCTGGGCGAGCATGGCACCACAGCAGGGTTTCGGTACCGGGTTTCAGGATCACTGGACGGACATCTCTAATGCGGGCACGGCAGATCTCTCCTCTGACGTTGGAAAACTTCTGCTGAGCACACGAATAGTCTGTTGGATTACTTTCTGCGCAGAGTGTGAAGCTGTTGGCAGGGATCGGTGTAGGGCATCTAGCATTTCCCCATAACAATTCCTTAGGATGTTCATTCCGAGCACCACTGGAGGCATGTCTTCATCATCGACCTTTACTACGATCACACCTTGCTGTGTTAGGTTAGTCTCTCCCACTTGAACGGTGGGTTCCCAGTAACCTTGCAGGGGTACTGTCTGACCATTGCTTGCAATAACATTCAGACAAACTTCTGGTGGCTGCATCAATAGGTCGCTGCTCCAGTATTTCTCAAACATGGCTTTCTGTATGGTGGTGACTTGCGAACCAGTGTCCAGCAGAGCTGTAAGGGGTACCCCATTAATGTGGATGGTGACTAATGGATGGGGCCCGACATACCTGGTCAGCCAATTTGGATCTTCTGGACCTAGTGTTCTTCCACCCGAGGGATGTTCTTTTGACCGCCAGCACTCTCTCTCCACATGACCACTTTTGTGGCAGTGTCTGCAGATGGGCCTTCCATGAGTATCAAACCTGTCTGTAGGCAATCTTCCAGATCTCCTGTAGTATCCCTTGCTCGCACTGTCAGTAGGACGACTCCTATGCTGTGGGGACTCACACTCTGGCTGAGGACGCATCTCTAACTGTTCAAGCTTATGACACACCTTCTCCAAGCTCTTAGTCAGGATTGCGACTTGGTCCTTTAAATCAGCCACTGCATCTGGAATCTGTACATGTGCACCCTGGGCAGCAAGGAGAGTATTTCCTGGAGACACAGGACACATGAGCTTAGCATCTCCATAACTGTCAGCAGGACATGCGGCAAATGTGGTTGATTCTTGGTTGGGTTCTACCCCCAGGATTCTGATGGACAATTCTTTGAAATCCAGGAATGTACTTTCAGGATGTTGAGCAGACAGCATCTTTAGTTGACTTTTCAGAGACTTTGTTTCAGCTCCTTCAATAAACTGCTCCCGCAGTGTGTTATCTGCATTCTGTGCTTCACGTGGGTCCACTTCTATAATGGCCCTCAGTGCCTCCTGTAGGGATAAAGCATAGTCTCTAAGGGACTCACCGGGCTGTTGTTTCTTGCTAAAGAAGCGCATTTTCAATTCTGATACCGTCCTGGTTTCAAAGGTGACCAGTAGTCTTTCAAGAATCTGTTCTACGGTCTTTCGTTCTGCATGAGGCCATGACTTTACCTCTCTCAATGCAGCGCCCCCTAGCTGGCCAATGAGAATTTCCACCTTCTGTTGACACTGGATATAACCGGAACATAGCAAGCATTTTCCCTTTAAATTCTCTCAGGGTATGTGATTCACCTTTGTAGCGGGGGAGCCAGGGTGCTCCAAAATAATACGGCATGGTTAGTGGCATTATATGCCTGGTTGTGTGTGATCCACCTCGGCTGGGGGAGCCGTTATCGCTGTCGTCAGACATTTCTAATATAAATTCCTATCGTTGCCCCTAGCAACGAGATGCTCAGTAGCAGAATGTGTAGTAAGTCTCTTATTTGTGCTCACTGATGTGATAAGTTCATCTTTACTTGGGCTGAATTGTAAAAACTTTCAGCGGTACTCACTGTTTTGGAGCTGGAACCTCTTTCTCTGTCTTTTTGGAATATAAGCGGCCGCTGTGACTCAGATTCTGTACTTTTCATCTACTTCCGGTGGTTCCGGCTGGTTTCTCCTTCCCCACTGCAACAGTAGGTAGGAACGTTGGTTCCACTGTAGTCATCTGTAACATGTGGTTCCTTGCTGTTGCTGGGCAGATTCTCTGCTTTCCCGCCTTCAAGTGAGCGGGGGTGGAGCTAAGAGCAGTTGTGATGCAGCAAACAATTCAATGCAAACAGTCTCTAATGTCACTTTTGTTCTGCTAAAACAATGATCAATTCAATGTAAAAGTCTCTAATCACATTCACTGTCAGTACAGCAATTTCCATCACAAGTTCCATAAGTAACACACAGTCTTTCCAAGATGGCTGCTTAACCCCACATGTGCTGGTGATAATTTCTTGCAACAATAAAGTCTCTTTAGCAGGCACAGAGGTGTGTTAATCCTGTTCGTGACGCCAATTTATGTGCAACAGCCCGATGGGGATGAGGGAAAGTGCGGAGACCAATGTTGGGAGTTGTAGTACTCACGGTGGCTGTAGTCCTCTCACACTCCTGCGGAGCTGGCACAGTGAAGGAGGGGGATCTGCATATGTATGGGTGGTAGTTGTTGATTCCCCCTGGGGCACACCCTGTGGTGCTGTCTCCTGGTGGATGGGATATGGGGTGCCCTTGTTGTTAGTGGGTGCAGTGCAGAGTAACACGCAGGAGACGGTGATGTAACTTGGTATAATAATAACTCACAGATTCTTTACTGGAAGATTGCAGGCTGCAGCTTGGTTCCACATAGAAGTTATTATCCAGCTAGGGCAGGCGGGATGAGTCAGGCTGGGACAGTTTCCTATCTGCAAGCAGCAAAATGAACTTTCTTCTCTCTTGCTTTCCTTCCCTTTAAGCAGGTTTGTTTCCCTGTATTAATTTCTAGTTCAGGCCAAAAGCTTTCTGAACTAAATATGCTGTGAGGCCCAGTATTATCTCAGCTCTCCTCACAGGCTGTCTACCCTCGTTCCTCTCCTGGAACCGACTCCTCTACAACTTTCTGCTGCAAAGCCTCATGGGAACTGCCTCAGACGCTCCTCTCGAGTCAAACCCTTTACAGGCTGGAAAAATAGATTGTAATGACAATTCTGCATCACTAGGTGGCAGAATAACACAACATATAACATTATGTTCAATGCATTACAATGTAAACAATACTCCTCTATGGTATTGTCAGGACACTACATATGGACACGCTGGAACATATATACTGTACATACATAAAGACAGATATTTAGACATACAGGCAAATATACATACACACATCTGGAACATACACATACAGGTAAATATATAGACGTACAGACACATATACGCACACACACCGGCAGATAAATACACAGACCGGAACATATACAAATACATAAAAGGCACAAATATACAAGCACAAAGACACATTCACAAACAGACCCATATATACCCACACAGGCACACATGTACACAACACAGATAATGTAGTAGATGTTACCTGCTGTCCTATGTAACTTCACAGATAACACACAGTGATAACTCTCTGAGTACAGATAATGTAGCAGATGTTACCTGCAGTCCTATGTAACACCACAGATAACACAGTGATAACTCTGAGTACAGATAATGTAGTAGATGTAAGAGACAAACACATGCAGAGACACAGACAGACAGAGACACACACACACACACACACTAACATATACACATACAAACACAGAGACACACACACTGTATTCACACTACACAGACATATACACACAGACACTCACCATGTCTCCTTGCTGACAGGTCAGGACGGGCTGTGGGCGGAGCTTCCTCTCTGCTTCTCGGCGTGCGTGTAGAGCACAGAGGCAGATGCTGGAAGGCTGCAGCACGGAAGTGGACCTGTCCCCTGACCTGGGTCTCATCTGACCTCATGTCACTGATGTGAGGTCAGGTGACAAGTCAGGTGACTGGACTGGTCCACTCCCTGGCCGTCACAGACCCCAGTCAGAACGCCGTAATTTCCTGGCTCTTCCTAAAGCGGCTGCAGGTGTCCGACATACGGGGCGCCTGTCAGCAGCGATCAGCTGCTCTTCGGTGCACCCCCTTTCCCTACCACCGGGTTGCGCCCGGGGCACATGACCCGCCTGGCCCCCCCTAGCTACGCCCCTGATCTCAGTATGCCCCAACAACAGACAATATGGTCAGACAGCCCTGGGGTCCCTCAATGGATCCTAGGCTGTCTGGCCATACAAGTTTTGGGCTTAGATCGAGTCACAGGGATTTTCTGTGATGCGATCAAAGGGCAGTCCCCCCTCCTCTTATTTACTTTGAATGCCGCAATCAGCTTTGATTGTGCAAGGAGTTAACCTCTTCTCTCCGCCATTGGAGTGGGTCTGCGGCTGTCTATTATAGCCGTTGCCCCGCTCTTGATCGCTCACGGACATGACTGTAACACAGGACGAGAATGCTCGTCCTACTGCGCAAAGTACCCGCCGCTCAGGACGAGTATTCTCATCCTGAGTCGGCATGTAGTTAATCTCTATATGTTATGTCTATGGCTGGGCTAGATCAAGGTGTGTGGAGGTCCCTGAGTAATATGGGTCCCTAGCAGGGACGGAACTAGGAAACACTGGGCCCTATAGCAAACTCTTAAATGGGGCCCCCTCAGGTGCCACACGCAGCCCCCCTTATAGATAGTGCCACCCATAGATTGGGCCATACAGTCCCGCCTGTAAACAGTCACATCCCACTTGTAGATAGCGCCCCCTACCACCTCCCCCTTGTAGATAGTGCCATACAACCCCTTGTGGATATCGGCATGAAACCCCCCTGTATATAACGCCATACAGTTCCCCCTGTATATAGTGCCACACAGCTCCCCTCCCATGTATGTAGTGCCACACAGCCCCCCTTAGTAGATAGCGCCACACAGTTACCCCTTAGTAGATAGTGCCACACACAGAACCCTGTAGATTGCGCCACACACAGCCCCCTGTAGATAGAGCCACAGCCCTCTTTCTTGTAAATAGTGCCATACAGCCCCCCTAGTAGATAGTTCCACAAAGCCCCCCTTAGTAGTGCCACACAGTCCCTTGTATATAGCACCACACAGCTCCCCCATGTGTATAGTGCCACAAAGCTCCCCCTTGTGTATAGTGCCACACAGCCCCCCTTGTATATAGTGCCACACAGCCCCCGAAGTAGTACAAGGCAATGTCACATCCGAGAAAGTTGTATCAGCCAGGGGGAATGTCAATCAAACATGGAAAGGTGAGTTTGGAGGCAGGACTATGTGACTCCAGGATAGCGGCACCACCCCATGACCCTTTAATGAGTAATTAGCATATTGTGTGCGCTGTCTAAAAGTGGATTTTATAGATTTTTGCTGCGTCTGAAAAAACAACATACATTCGGAAATATTGTCAGGTCATGTATTACCGCATGGTGGCGGTTCAAGGGGTTAAAACTACCAGCCAGGTTTCCATTAAATATACAATGAATAAAAAACAATTATGTGCCCTGCAATTTTGTTATTATAAATATATCCTATATAATTACAGCACCAGAACAAAGCTCAGTACATAAATACAGCACTAGAACCAAGCTCATACATATATACGGCACGAGAACCAAGCTCATACCTATATACGGCACAAGAGCCAAGCTCATACCTATATACGGCACAAGAGCCAAGCTCAGAACCAAGGTCAGTACATATATACAATACCAGAACTAAGATCAGTACATAAATGCAGCCCCAGAACCAAGCTCAGTACATAAATACAGCACCAGAACAAAGCTCAGTACATAAATACAGCACCAGAACAAAGCTCAGTACATAAATACAGCACCAGAACAAAGCTCAGTACATATATACATCCCCAGAACAAAGCTCAGTACATATATACAGCACCAGAACAAAGCTCAGTACATAAATACAGCACAAGAACAAAGCTCATACATATATACAGCCGAGCGAGGACGCATCGGCACCAGAGGCTTCAGTTGATTCTGCAGCAGCATCGGCGTTAGCAGGTAAGTCGATGTAGCTATTTACCTGCAAACGCTGATGCTGCTGCAGAATCAACTGTAGACTCTGGTGCCGATGTGTCCTCGCTCGTCTGACACGATGCAGGACCTGTGAGTGACGTCACAGCGTGATTTGGCAGAAGCTGGGCGTTCTGAAGAGAAGTGGATGATACTTCTCATCAGAACGCCCAGCTAGTAAAAGTATTAAAAACGCCCCGATGTACGCACATAAAACACACCCACTTGGACTTTTGCAAGCCTCATTTGCATAACTACAAAAATGGTCATAACTTGGCCAAAAATGCTCGTTTTTTTTAAAATAAAAACGTTACTGTAATCTACATTGCAGCGCCTATCTGCTGCAATAGCAGATAGGGGTTGCAAAATCTGGTGACAGAGCCTCTTTAAGTCCTGGGCAGAGCGCTAATAAAGGCTCTGCTCCGGTACTCCAGCTCTGAGGAAGCCCCTGATATCACTGTCCATATATGGATACTGATGTCAGGGGCAACCCCAGAGCCAAAGATCCCGGGAAAAGCGATACTAGCACTCTGCCTGGGACACTGCTCTGCTCCTGACAACACTGTCCATACATGGACAGTGATGTCAGGAGCTTTCCCAGAGACAGAGTCCCACAGCAGAGCTGCTAGCACTCTGCCTGGGACTCCTTCTCTCTTCCTGAGATCACTGTCCATATATGTACAGTGATGCCGTGACGACGGGGCCCCACAAGGGTAGTGGGCCCTGCAACTTGCCTGGGTTTCCAGGTGCTGACGCCGGCCATGAGTAGAGGGAACGGCAGTGGAAAATTAAATGCAGAACATTCATCCACCAAAGAAAGGACGAGAAACACCGGAGACCACTGAGGACTTCATGTCGTGAACTCACTTCCTGCTGAAAGTAGTCATGGTAAAGTGGGAACCCATTTAAAGTTTTGATATGAGACCCCATAACTCTGTTTTACACCCCTACTTGTTCTTCTGGATTATTATAGACAAGAAAAAGTGACTACTATGACTTTTTTTAAACTTACACACTAAAAAGTTATGATTTAAACAAACCGAGAATGAACACTAAGTCAAATTCTTTTCACATAGTGAAATACGGAGAGACCTTCGTGGCGCAAACCGGGATTGTGAAATCTCCAACTGTGAGTTGGGCCTATACCCAGTTGCACACGACCAAGTGCCACTAGGACCATATTTCATGGCATTCGAGTGGCACCTGAATTGTGGGTGAATTGGGTCCATGAACAAGTGGGTGAATTGGGTCCATGAACAAGGACCCGATGTTCCGATCCATGGAAAGAGAGAACATGTCCTATCTTTCCACGGACGGGACTCGGGCGGCATGACGGTCTTGTGCAAGGGCCCTAACTGGTGAGGTGCCATACAGTTCCTTACAGGGCACTGCATGCCTGCCAAACACCCCAGATTCCACAGGACAGGAGGGAACTTCTACATTTCTTCTTGTGGCAAAAAAGGCTGGGGGCGACTGGGTACAGTGACTGATAATGGGCACTGTGGCTTACATGTGGGCGCTGTGTGGCCTGTTATCCAGCACACTTTCCACACGACATCCATATGCCCATATTTTGGTATGGATGTCGACATCTAGTGACGCCCACTTTTTGAGAAGCAGTGGTGGCATAGTCAAAATATTAAATTGACAATCACCCCATTGTACTGTATTGTAATTCCACCAATCCCAGACTCACGCATACATCCTTTACATGTTTTTTTTTTTTACAGGTGGTTCTAAACTTCCTATTTTTTTGGATTCAAAATTCACCAAAATGCATCCCAGAGTATTTGATAATTAGAGATGGTCCGTTAACCACATCCCCAATCCTGGGCACATATTGTGGACGTCTTGACAACATACAGGTGGTGTCTACTGGCAATGTAGTACTTCTACAGTTCCACAGTGGGAATCTTATTGAATATAATGGGTTTTATGCAAAGTATAAGTTTGGTAAGTGAGATCAGATATTTGTTGAACCACGTTGAGCAGTTTTCAAATTATTTTACCAGCCACTGTCATATTTCAGACCTTACTGACCACACAAGTATAGCTGTATGGGTATTGTCCTTTCCTTGTACACCAAGGTTGAGGCTATAAAATGTCAATGACGTAAATGGGTTGCCTAATAAAGACAAGTCCTGGTCATATACCCTATGAGGACCTCATGGAGTGGGGTTCCTCACTTGGGACTCATTATGAGCCAGAACAGAACACAGATACAAAATGGAAAAGGGGAACACACTTTACCTGATCAGATACAAATAGATCATGCTTTATCCCACAGTGATATTCATTTGTGGAAAACCTAGATAAATTAATCTTTGACGTGCATATCTCCCTAAGTGATAAAGGTAACCTGCAATTACAAATAGGACAAAAAGTGAAATAGTCAGACATTTTTGAGGCTATGGACAACCGTTTTAGGTTATTGAACTATTTACAAGTCTAAAAACCTTCACTGCTCCCCCCATGTTTGTAAATCGTGTGTATATTAGTATACAAAGATAGGGTACACACCTATTCCCAGGTAGAAATACGTGGGAACAACAGTCCATACCCACCCTGGGAACCAGAAATACCAATGAATTGTGTTAGGGTGTCTACTCTTTTGAACGGACGCCATAGCTCTACACTACAACTAATTTTGTCATTTTGGTTACTGACTGTATAGTTTTATTAAAGAGGATGCCTGGTTCCCCCGCAGATCCCAGCTGATTCCCGGGGGGTCCAAAGAGCAGGACATCCTATGATCAGCTTATTAATTGTGGACCCTTCTAGCAAAAAGAGATTGTCCAACGTGGACAACGCCTTTAAAAATCCATTCTGTGACAATATTGGTTGTTCACTACAAAAGTCGCCGACCTGCCTGCATGGTTCCTAATTATTCTAAAACAATTCATGCTAAAGAATTACTTCAACTGTATTTCACAGGGGACCTGAACTCTGAATACATTCCATTGGCAAACGCATGCATCTCACTTATATGTATATTTTATAGTGATGTGTGTGTGTGTGTGTGTGTATATATATATATATATATATATATATATATATACACACTTCCGTTCAAAAGTTTGGGGTCACCCATGAAAAGTCACACTTATATTTATCAAATGAGTTGCAAAATGACTAGAAAATATAGTCAAGACATTGACAAGGTTAGAAATAATGATTTATATTTGAAATAATAATTTTCTCCTTCAAACTTTGCTTTCGTCAAAGAATGCTCCATTTGCAGCAATTACAGCATTGCAGACCTTTGGCATTCTAGCTGTTAATTTGCTGAGGTAATCGGGAGAGAAATTTCACCCCATGCTTCCAGAAGCCCCTCCCACAAGTTGGATTGGCTTGATGGGCACTTCTTGCGTACCATACGGTCAAGCTACTCCCACAACAGCTCTATGGGGTTGAGATCTGGTGACTGCGCTGGCCACTCCATTACAGATAGAATACCAGCTGCCTGCTTCTTCCCTAAATAGTTATTGCATAATTTGGAGGTGTGCTTTGCGTCATTGTCCTGTTGTAGGATGAAAATGGCTCCAATCAAGCGCTGTCCACAGGGTATGGCATGGCGTTGCAAAATGGAGTGATAGCCTTCCTTATTCAAAATCCCTTTTACCTTGTACAAATCTCCCACTTTACCAGCACCAAAGCAACCCCAAACCATCACATTACCTCCACCATGCTTGACAGATGGTGTCAGGCACTCTTCCAGCATCTTTTCAGTTGTTCTGCGTCACACAAATGTTCTTCTATGTGATCCAAACACCTCAAACTTCGATTCGTCTGTCCATAACACTTTTTTCCAATCTTCCTCTGTCCAATGTCTGTGTGCTTTTGCCCATATTAATCTTTTTCTTTTATTAGCCAGTCTCAGATATGGCTTTTTCTTTGCCACTCTGCCCTGAAGGCCAGCATCCCGGAGCCGCCTCTTCACTGTAGACGTTAACACTGGCGTTTTGCGGGTACTATTTAATGAAGCTGCCAGTTGAGGACCTGTGAGGCGTCTATTTCTCAAACTAGAGACTCTAATGTACTTGTCTTGTTGCTCAGTTGTGCAGCGGGGCCTCCCACTTCTCTTTCTGCTCTGGTTAGAGCCTGTTTGTGCTGTCCTCTGAAGGGAGTAGTACACACCGTTGTAGGAAATCTTCAGTTTCTTGGCAATTTCTCGCATGGAATAGCCTTCATTTCTAAGAACAAGAATAGACTATCGAGTTTCACATGAAAGCTCTCTTTTTCTAGCCATTTTGAGAGTTTAATCGAACCCACAAATGTAATGCTCCAGATTCTCAACTAGCTCAAAGGAAGGTCAGTTTTATAGCTCCTCTAAACAGCAAAACTGTTTACAGCGGTGCTAACATAATTGCACAAGGGTTTTCAAGTATTTTCTAATCATCCATTAGCCTTCTAACACAGTTAGCAAACATAATGTACCATTACAACACTGGAGTGATGGTTGCTGGAAATGGGCCTCTATACACCTATGTAGATATTGCATTAAAAACCAGACGTTTGCAGCTAGAATAGTCATTTAGCACATTAACAATGTATAGAGTGTATTTTTGATTAATTTAATGTTATCTTCATTGAACAAAACTGTGCTTTTCTTTAAAAAATAAGGAAATCTCTAAGTGACCCTAAACTTTTGAACGGTAATTGTGTATATATATATATATATATATATACATACATATTAAGAACCTTGTAGAAAAAGTGTCATTGTACATGACAAATATTTGCAGAATGCTGTCTGATTGCGTTACATCTAACCCATCATAGGTTTCTGTATTTTTTGGACTACGATAAAGCTGAGCATTTCTTTCCTCTCTTGCAGTGCCAATCAGCTAATATGCAGGATGGCACCAGGACCGTACGATCCTTAGAAGAAAACCAAGATTGGGATATACGAAAAGGAATGTTCATGTTTAACCTTTTGTTTTTTCTTTATAGACAGTGGTAATAAATTCTTAATATAATAATGTAATGATCTTAGTTTACAATGTATGTAACATTCATATTGTATGTGGTGTTTACATGAATAAAGGGGGTCAAAAAGTTAATAAAACGTGCTTTTTTTGATAACACTGCAGTTCCAGATTGTGCTGTAGTTGGTAAGGACACTCTCAACGGGTCACCTGTAGATGGCATTGAGCACATCATCATGTACATAATTTAAAGGGAACCTGTCACCAGCATTTCACCTATTGAACTTTAGTCACCCCTCTCTGGCCGCTCCTATCAAAAGTTCATTGCCGTTATCCCCTCTCCTAAACTCCTCCTCCAACTGTAAATAACGGTCTGCAAACATTTTGCACCTTTTATCGTAATAATCCGGTGTCCCTTTGTGTGCACACCCCAGATGAGGACATCAATGCAGAAGCGCAGGATTTTGTGTGCTGGGGGAAGGTGAGGAGCTGTCAATCAAAAGTAAGGAGGAGTGGTGAACTCGTAAAGACTTGAGGAATGAAGATATGACTCTTTTCAAATGAAGATTTGACTCTTTTCAAACGAAGATTTGACTCTTTTCTGCTCATTAGCATACGGTGTGGGAACACTAAAAAACTGACTACTAAAGCTACAGAGCCGACTAAGACGACAATTATAAGTTATATAGAAATGATTTTTCACCCACTACCACCTGGTATTGCTGGTTTAATAGGTGAAATGCTGGTGACAGGTTCCCTTTAACACTTTGATATTTTTCATTATTCTAAAAAAACAACATAATTTGTGATACCACTTACTTAAAGGGTCAGTCTCAGGGCAACAGTCTCTGTCCATATGCAGGGCCGTATTTGGAGTTTGTGCTGCCCTAGGCACTTTTAGGGCTGACGCCCCCGATAATGCAGCTTTTCCGCTGTCTTTACACTAAGTGTGGACATACCCTAAAATAAATGCTCAGTGCTACCCCACTAACATTCTCTCCCCTGCACCCCAAATGAACACTGTGGCTTATTTCCCCTATTAGTAACCCCTTTAGGACCCAGCCTGTTTTGGCCTTGTGGCACAGCTGAATTTTTCAAATAATGTGTCACTTTATGTGGTAATAACTTGGGAATGCTTTTACCTATCAAAGCGATTCTGAGACTGTTTTCTCATGACATATTGTACTTTATGTTAGTGGAAAAATTTGGTTGATAAATTCAATATTTATTAGTGAAAAACACCAAAATTTAGAGAATTTTCAAAAATGTGCATTTTTCTAAATGTAAATGCATCTGCTTGTAAAACAGATAGTAATACCACACAAAATATTCACTAGTTAACATTTCCCATTTGTCTACTTTATGTTTGCATCGTTTTTTGAACGTCCTTTTATTTTTCAAGGACGTTACAAGGCTTAGAACTTTAGCAGCAATTTCTCACATTTTCAAGAAAATTTCAAAAGGCTATTTGTACAGGTACCAGTTTAGATCTGAAGTGGTTTTGAGGGCCTCATATATTAGAATCCCCCAATAAATCACTCCATTTTAAAAACTGCACCCCTCAAAGTATTCAAAACAGCATTCAGAAAGGTTCTTAAACTTTTAGGCGCTTCACAATAAATAAAGCAAAGTAGAGGGGAAATGTACAAATTTCATTTTTTTTTTTGCCAACATTCATTTGTAATACATCAATATTTATTACCCAGATTCTGCAGTTTTTAGAAATATCCCACATGTGGCCCTAGTGCGATAATGGACCGAAACACTGGCCTCACAAGCAAAAGAGCATCTATAGGATTTTGCAGCCTGCTTTTTTTTACATTATATTATTTTTATTAGATTATATTTTAGGCACCATGTCAGGTTTGAAGAGGTCTTGTGGTGCCAAACCAGTGGAAACTCCCCAAAAGTGACCACATTTTGGAAACTAGACTCCTCAAGGAAATTATCTAGTGGTATAGTTAGCATTTTGACCCCACAGGTATTTTTCTATAATTATTGGAGTTAATCTGTGAAAATGAAAATCTTTACAAGGAATAAAGAAGAAAATGCACCCCAACATTTGTAAAGCATCTTCTCCCGGAAATACCACATATGTGGTTATAAACTGATGTTTGGACCCACCGCTGGGCTCATTTGGATTTTGGAGCGCAGATTTTGCTGGATTGGTTTTCAGTGCCATGTCGAGTTTGCAATGCCCTGGGGGGACCCCCCAAAATTGACCCCATTTGGGAAACTACACCCTTCAAGGAATTTTTCTAGGGGTATAGTTTGCATTTTGACCCCACAGGTTTTTTGCAGAATTTAGTAGAATTAGGCCGTGAAAATGAATATCAACATTTTTATCCCCTAAAATGTTGAATTTTTTCATTTTCACAAGGGATAAAGGAGAAAAAGCCGCCCAAAATTTGTAACGCAATCTCTCCCCCGAGTATGACAATACCCCACATGTGGTAATAACTGTTTTTTTTATTAGAAATTAATTAACCTTTGCAGGACTGATCCTTTTTTGCTTTTCCATTTTAGTTTTTCACTCCCCTCATTCCAAACGCCGTAACTTTTTTATTTTTCCATCAATAGAGCGGTATGTGGGCTTATTTTATTCCGGAGGAGTTGTAGTTTCTATTGACACAATTTAAAGTACTATATAATGTACTGGGAAACCGAAAATAAAGTTTGTAACAGGCTGAAATTGGAAAAAACTGCGATTCCTCCATTGTTTTTTGGGTTTCGTTTTTACCGCTTTCACCGTGCGGTAAAAACGACAACTTAACTTTATTCTGCAGGTCAATACGATTACGGTGATACCAAATGTATATAGCTTTTTTTTATATTTTACTACTTTTACAAAGAAAAAACTATTTGTTAAAAAAAAAAAATTGTTTTGTATCAACACATTCTGAGAGCCATAACTTTTTTATGTTTTGGTCGATTGAGCGGTGTGAGGGCTTATTTTTGGCTGTAGTTTTTATTGGTATCATTCTTTGGTACAAACAACTTTTTGATCACTTTTTATTACATTTTATTTAGAGCTTTGGTGACCAAAAAACAGTGATTTTGTCGTTTTAAATTCTTAAATTCTTTATTTCTTACGGTGCTCGTTATGCGCTATAAATGACAGTTTTACTTTATTCTGCGGGTCGATACGATTACGGTGATACCATATGTATATCGTTTTTTTATGTTTTGCAGCGTTTGCACAATAAAGTCACTTGTTTATAAAATAATTTATTTTCTGTGTCACCATATTCTAAGAGCCGTAACTTTTTTTATTTTTCAGTCAAAAAAGCTGTATAAGGGCTTGTTTTTTGCAAGACGGGATGTAGTTTTTATTGGTACTATTTTGGGGTACATGCGACTTTTTGATCACTATTTATTCTATATTTGGTGGGGGGTGACCAAAAAATACTGATTCTAACATTGTTTTTCATTTATTTTTTTCGGTGTTCACTGTGCGAGAAAAATAACATCATAGTTTGGGTCGTTACGAACGCGGTGATACCAAATATGTGTACTGTGTTTTAACGGTTTCATTTTGTAAAACATTTTTATTAACTTTTTTTTTTACTTTTTACACTTTCTTTTTTGACCTGCAGCTCTGATTGCTGCTAGAATACATTACACTATGTAGGTAGTGTAATGTATTCCAACTGTCAGTGTGATGTCACAGTCTCTCTGACAGTAAGTCTACGAGGACCAGCCAGTGGTTCCCGATGCACATTGTCATAGACACTGTCACCGACAGTGTGCATCGGGAACGACACAGTGACCTCCTGTCACTCTGATTGGAAGCATATCAGGAGGCTGGTCCTGATAGGCTTCCGTACATGGCAGACACAGAGGCCATTGTTTGGCCTCCGGTCACCATGCTAGCCATCGGCAAACCTCGCGATTTCATTGTGAGGTCTGCCAATGTGCTAGAAACCCCTAATGCAATAGATCGCCGCATTTAAGGGGTTAATTGCCGAAATCAGCGGAAATGAGCCGCTGATCGGCAACAGTGGAGTGTCAGCTGTCGGGGACAATTGGCCTCCCAGTTCCCGATGCACTTGTCAGAACTCAGGAGCGGGGCAGTGGCTGTATCAGACAGCTGCAGCCCCGCTCTCATACATTCATGTGTTACAATGCTAAGCTATACGGCCGCACAGCTTAGTATCGAAATACATGAAATAACAGTATCGAAACATTTGGGGGTCCGCGGTATCGAAAACGTATCGAAGTTTCGATGCATCATGCATCCCTATCCAGGACATGTATACTCTTTGTGTATATAGCTTTAAGGCCACTTTCACACCCAGTATTTTGCGTCAGTATTTATAAGCCAAAATCAGGAGCAAATATTTCCATTATACTTTTTCTATTCATGTTCCGCTTCTGGGTTTGGCTTATAAATAGTAATGCAAAATACTGACCAAAATCATGCAGTGTGAAAGTGACCTGTCAATCAATCTGCTGAACTCATTCCCTTTATTTCTAGAACATAATATCAACAGTTTCAGAAACATCAGATTAAACAGTGAGTATATAAGACCCTCCACGGACAGGGATATTCTCTAGTCCAGGACATGTATTCTGTATGTGCTATCAATCTGTTTAACTCATTCCTTCCCTTTTTCCAAGACATTAACATCAAACATTTTCATTAGATAACATCAAAACATCATTAGTGAGTATACGAGACCCTCCCCAGACAGGGACATCCTCCAGTCTATGGCATGTATTCTGTCTTGTATTATGTATATAGCTATGTCAATGAATCTGTTTAACTCATTCCTTCCCTTTTTTTCTAGACATTATCATCATCAATTTTCATCAGACATTCACAGCATAATATCAGGACATCATAACATCATTAGTGAGTATACGAGACCCTCCCCAGACAGGGGCATCCTCAGGTCCAGAACATGTATTTGTATGTATTTTACATGTCTTTGCATATATATTTATCTATAAGTACCGTAAATCAATCTGTTTAAAGCGGTTGTCTGGGCATGGGGCGGTTTTCCATACTGATGACCCATCCACAGGATAGATCATCAGTATATGATCGGTGGAGGCCCGACACCCGGACCCCGCACCGATCAGCTGTTCCGTCTGCCTCCGGGCACCAGATTTTATGCAGTAAATGGTGTCGGAAGCAGATGGCTCCGGTCACAGTATAGCGGCCGTGCTGCAGTACTGCAACCCTGTTCCTTTTCACTTGAATAGGAGCAGAGCTGCTGTCTTGAAGAATGGCCGCTATACTGTGACCGGAGCCATCTGCTTCCGGCACGGACATCCGGTGCCCAGAGTCCGCCGGAGCAGCTAATTGGTGCGGGGGTACGGGTGTCGAACCTCAACCAATTATATACAGATAGTCAATAGAGGGAATGCCTGCAGGCAGACAGAACCATTTTCCTGACCACCCAAAAGTTGATAGAGAGTAAATTTTATCACATTTTATTAAGCTACGTGTAGCACAAAACAGACCACATATAACAGTTTAAAATTATCACTACCAAGGACCGAAGTTATAGTGAAGGCAACCAGCTGGAGGAGCCAGCAAGGTATTAGACAGCCAGGAATGAATGCCGGCTGACAGTCAGTCAGGAGGCAACGTGCCACACTTAAAGTAGGGCAATAGATTCGGTTAGGCAGGAATTAAAAACACTTAGAGCCCCCCCGACATGTTTCGCTAACTAGTAGCGTCCTCAGGGGTACACGGGGCTAATTTTTGATTAGCTGGTTGCCTTCACTATAACTTCGGTCCTTGGCAGTGATAATTTTAAACTGTTATATGTGGTCTGTTTTGTGCTACACGTAGCTTAATAAAATTTGATAAAATTTACTCTCTATCAACTTTTGGGTGGTCAGGAAAATGGTTCTGTCTGCCTGCAGGCATTCCCTCTATTGACTTTATGTAATGTACCTGCTGACTACCCAGGGTCAAAATCTGTTTTTTTGTCTTAATTATATACAGATGACCTATCCTCCATACATAATCAGTATGAAAAACCGCCCTGTGCCCGGACAACCGCTTTAACTTATCTCTTCCCTTTTTTTTTATAGACACTAACATCAATAATTTTTATGAGACATTGGCAGCATAACATCTTAACATCATTAGTGAGTATAAAAGACCCACCCCAGACAGGGGAATTCTCCAGTCCAGGACATGTATTCTGTCTTTGCATATACTGTATATCTATAAGTCAACCAATCTGTATAACTAATTTCTAAAAAATTTTACTATATATTAACATCAATCATTTTCATTAGACTTGGCCAGCATAACATCAGAACATCAGAAGTGAGTATACGAGACCCCCCGCCCCAGACAGGGACTTTCTCCAGTCCAGGACATGTATTCCATCTTTGTATTATGTATATAGCTATAACTAAATTAATCAGTTTAAAGGGGTTGTATAGGCACAGGGCGTTTTTTTTATACTGATAACATATCCACAGGATAGATCATCAGTATATGATTGGTGGGGGTCCAAAACCAAAACCCTCCACCGATCAACTATTCCAGATTCCTCTGGGCTCTAGATGTTATGCAGTGGCAGGTGCCGGAAGCAGATGGCTCCGTAAATTGTATAGCGGCCATGCTGCAGTACTGCTCCTATTCACTTGAATAGGAGAAGATCTGCAGTACTGCAGCATGGCTGCTATTGTGTGACGGAAGCCATCTGCTTCCGGCACAGACATATGGTGCCCACAGGCAGCCAATACAGCTGGATGTCAGACCCCCACCAATCATATACTGATGACCTATCCTATGGGTAGGTCATCAGTATAAAAAAACGCATTGTGCCCGGACAACCCTCTATTCTATTTTCTGACCTTTTTTTTCTAGACAATAACATAAATATTTTTCATCAGATATGGGCAGCATAACATCATTAGTGCGTATACGAGAATCATAGCAAGGGCATACTCCAGTCCAGAACATGAATTCTGTCTTTGCATATATATACATCAGGACATCAGTATTGAGCCTAAAAATTCTAGACTGTTCATGACTTTGACAGTGGGCAAACTTACAAAATCAGCAAGGGATCAAATACTTATTTCCTTCACTGTATGTCAAGGTCGGTGGCAGATTTGGAGACCTGTGAATGAAAAGATTAGGCAGGAGGGTGATAATATCAAAAGTGCTCAGGTAACAGTCCAGGTTTAGTACGCACTTAAGCGGCAACAGATTGTAGCGTGAGGCAGAGATGTAGTTAGGAAATAATATCAGTTTAGTTCACATATCAGAAGCAAGAGGTTGTAGCATGAAGCAGAGATCTGGTCAGGAAACAATACAAGTTCGGTACACAAATAAGCTGCTACAGTTTGTACAGAAAGGAACTAGACTACAGGCAGGAACCTCAATAGTCTGACAATCAGAAAGTGCAAGGACAGGTTCATACAGTAAGCAAAAAGAGTGAGACTAATCTGACAATAAAGAAAGGGAATCCAGATAGGCAAAAGTCAAGAAAACCTACACAAGAGATTCAGCAGTGGAGCTCTCCAACATCCCTTAGAGTACAATAAGAAGAGCTACTGTCTCGGACACAGGAGTTTCTGGGTTTGAATGGTGACGATATGAGACCCTCCCCAGACAGGGGCATTCTCCAGTCCAGGACTTATATGATGTCTGTGTATACAGCTACAGTCAATCAATCTGCTTAACTCATACTTTCCCCTTTTGTTCCAGACAATGACATCGTTGATTTCCATCTGATATTGGCAGCAAAACTTTAGAACACCAGAACATCGGCAGTGAGTATATGAGACCCTCCCCGCACACGGACATTCTCCAGTCCAGGACTTATATTCTGTCTTTGTATTGTAATATATATATGTATGTATATATATATATATATATATATATATATATATATATATATATAGCTCCTAGTCAATCAATTTGTTTAACTCATTGCCTTTTTTCTAGAAAATAACATCAGTTTCAGAAACATCAGAATAAACAGTGAGTATATAAGACCCGCCCAAGAGATATTCTCTAGTCCAGGACATGTATTCTGCCTGTGCTATAAATTGACCAATCTGTTAAACTAATTTCTTCCTTTTTTTCTAGACATTAACATTAATAATTTTCAGCAGATTTGGGCAGAATAACATCAAAACATCATTAGTGAGTATACGAGACCCTCCCCAGACAGGGACATTCTCAGGTCCAGGACATGAATTTTGTCGGTGGATTTATGTGTATATAGCTATAATTTAATCGATCGATTTAACTCATTCGTTTCATTTTTTTTCTAGATATTAACATAAAAAATGTCCAGCAGATATGAGCAGCGAAAGATAAGAACATCCAAACAGCAGTAGTGAGTTTATATGTTAAGTTCAGTGGCAGGTTCGGGGACCTGTGGCTAAAATGATTAGGCAGGAGGTTGATAATAGTTAGGCCTCCTGCACACTTTCATCACCGTTTTCACGGCCGTTTTTGACGGGTCCATGAGCCCGTTTTAGCGGCTGTGTGATTTCCGTGTGCACTCAGTGTTTCCGTTCATGGTACTGTCCAGGGTGCTGAAAGAGCAGGGTTGTTCAGCGCTAGTCACTGTACAGGGTGCTGAAAGAGTTAATGGGCTGCACTGATCGGCGGTAACTCTTTCAGCACCCTGGACAGTGACTAGCGCTGAAGAATGACAATGCTCGGCGCTCACAAAATACAATTTATGAAATAAAAAATACAAAAACCAGTTCATACTTACCCAGACTCCCTGCATTTTTGTCCTGTCCGGCCTCCTGGGATGACGTTTCATCCCATGTCACCGATGCAGTCAATCACAGGCTGTAGTGGCGGTCACGCAAGTCTGGATGACGTCGGAAGGCCGGCCTCCAGGAATGACGCTTCATCCCACGTGACCACCTCTGCAGCGGCCTCTGTAGCCAATCACAGGCTGCCGCGTCATAAGGGAAGGTTGGACTGGAAGAGGGACTCGTCACCAAGACAACGACCGGGGTACGTATGAACTGCTTTTTATTTTATTTTTAATCAGCAGCCTCTTCTCTCTATCAGTGATTGATAGAGACAAGTGGCTGCCGATTAGTGTAATATATCTGTAATGTACTTCTGCTAGGCAACGGCTCCGTCACACACGGACAGCGTGTCTTCAGTTTTTTTGACGGCTCCATTGACTTGCATGGGCCTCACGGTCACGGAATCTCGGACCAAAGTAGGACATGCTCTACTTTTGTCGGAACGGAGCAACGGGACCATAAAAAAAACTGAAGTGTGCATGGCCCCATTGAAATGAATGGGTCAGGGTGCTAGCCGTCAGAAAAACGGCTAGCACCCTGAAGAAAAAGACTGAAGTGTGCACTAGGCCTAACAGTCCAGGTTCAGTACACAGATAAGCAGCAACAAGTTGTAGCATAAAGCAGAGACGTGGTCAGTGATGAATTACATTTCGGTACACAAATAAGCTGCTACAATTTGCAGAGAAAGGAAGTAGACTACAGGCAGGAACATCAATGGTCTGACACTCAGAAAGTGCAAGGGACAGGTTTATATAGTAAGCCAAAAGACCGAGACCTAAAAGGCATTAAAGGAAAGGACTCCAGAGGCAAAAGTCAATAAAACCGACACAACAGATTCAGTAGTGGAGCTGTCCAACATCCCCTATAGCTCAATGAGAAGAGCTACTGCCTCGGACACAGGAGTTTTTGGGTTTGAATCCTGATATAGTCTATAGCTATAAGGCCACTTTTACACAGTATCTTTCTTATTATTTTGTATTAGTATTTATAATCCTAAACCAGGAGTAGGTTCAAAACTTGAAAGAGGTGCAAATCTTTCCATTTTACTTTTTCTATTTATTCTGTTTCTAGTTTTAGCTTTAAAAAAAAACTGAAGCAAAATACTGACCGAAATACTGCTGTGTGAACTGACAAATGACCTGTCAATTAATCTGCTTAACTCTGTCCCTTCTTTCTAGACAATAACATCAAGTGTCAGGGGAAGAAAAACATCGGAATAAATGGTGAGTATAGGAGACCCCCACCAGACCAGGCCATTCTTGTCCAGGACTTATATTCTGTATGTGTATTATGTGTATATTGTGCATATACCACATGTTTATATACCATAGCTACAGTCAAACAATTTCCTTAACCCATTCCTTTCCTTTTTTTCTAGACAATAACATCAACAACTTCTATCAGCTATGTGCAGCAAAATATTAGAAAAACATCAGAACATCAGTAGTCAGTATACGAGACTCTCCCCAGTCAGGGACATTTCCCAGTCCAGGACATGTATTCTGTTTGTATTTTATGTCCTATAAGGATATAAGGCCACATTCACACAGCAGTTTTTATATATTATTTTATATCAGTATTTATAAGCAAAAACCAGGAGTTGGTGCAAAACATGAAGTTACAAATCTTTCCATTATACTTTTTATATTTATGTTTTGCTTCTGGCATTGGCTTATAAATACTGGTGGAAAATAATGACCAAAATACTGCCACGTGAAAGTGACCTGTCAATCAATCTGCTTAATTTATTGCCCTTTTTCTAGATAATAACATCTACAGTTTCAGATATGGGCAGTAAAGAATCAGAATGAACAGTAAGTATCTGAGACCCTCCCCAGTCCGGGACAGTTATTCTGGATGTGTATTATGTATATAACTACAGTCAATGTGTTTAAGTCATTCCTTCCTCTTTTTTCTAGACATTGCCATCGATAATTTTCATCAGATATGGACACCAGAACATCAATACATCAGTGAGTATGTGTCAACCGTGTGACTGGCATCCTTTCAGAAGTCTTATCTGTGTGCAATAATAATACTAAGCAGCCACCCCCTCGTAAATAGTAGGTGTGAGTGTGGATGTTCTTCTGGTTATAACGTATGTGTTCTTCTACAGGTCACCATGAAGAACCATCATCACATTTTAATACGCGCAATTTGACATCTTATAAAAAGGAAAAACGCAGAATATAACTTTTTTATCAACAAACATTGAAAAGTCAACGAAGACTTACTGGATCCTCGAAAGGGAAAGAAAGGATTTTATTTGAGGCGGCATATAGGACATCAAACACAAAGCCATGAGACAACATGTAGAGCCCGAACATCAATCATCATCAGCGGCAATACCTTTCCTAAATTTGGCACCTGGATTTAGTTAATTCATTATTATTATTGCGGAAATTAAAAAAAAATATTTAAAAAACTCTGTTCTTCTGTTTTCTCTTTCACCTTTCACTTCATGTGTTTTCTGCTTGATGGGTAAATATACAGAGTTATGAGGCTGAGGAGAGGGGAGAGTCCGGGAAAGTCATGGAGGAGTTCTGATGATGACCATAATGGTTGTCACTCGGCTTTATAACCATTCTCTATGGAGGAAATTAATTCCCATCAATGTAAATATCTTTTTTAATATATTCCCCTTTCCTAAGTATCGGTTCACTTGTCGGAATTGTCACGTTGGGTGCGTGGACCCACTAGGCCGTACCGCCTTAACGGTATGGCAGTTGGCCAACAGGACACAGGTCAAAGTCTATAGTTTGTATAGGTGTACCTATGGTAGCTTCAGACAGTAGGAAGATAGGCTCGGATGGGACTTAGGCAGCAGGCAGACACCAGGCGTGGTGTAGCAGGACAGGCATAGTACTCAGCGCAGCATGACTCCAACTCAATACGGAGCTTGAAGCAGGATAACTCGGGATACAGGTAGCAGGAACGGGAACACTTGGAACTGGAAGATACTTAGGAGACCATTTGCAGAGACCAACTAGGGTAACGACAAAAACGCTCAGGCAATGCAGGAAGGGGCAGAGCCCTTCTTATAGTTTAGTGTGCTCATGGGCTAATTTGGTCTTTAATTCAGGCACCCTACGGGACACAGCAGAGTGAAGCGGAAGTGAGCGCTGGGATCTCCTGAGGAGGAGACGGGGACCAGCACTCACTGATCCATGGCTGCGGCCATCAGGAGGTAAGCAAACCTGGCGTCCTGCGGGGTCATGACAGGAATCAAGGCAAAATTATCTTGTGTATTTATCGCTGGAGATTTTCTAATCTGGAGATCTGTGTTGGACTTTCCCCTGCGGTTACCTGATGATCATGTCCGGTCAGCACAGAGGTGCAACAGGAACGCTGGGGAGCACACTAGACGCGAGGGCTGGAGTGGAATCTCTAAGTATATTACACAGCCTGGTATTTTTTCTAGTTTGAGCCCAAATGCAGAATTTTTTAAATTATGCAAAACCCTTTAAGGAGTCATTCTCTCTTACATTCACCCCACATCACATTCTTCCCAGGGATTGTGTTCATTTATATGTATTATAGTCGGATTATATTTTATTAAATCATGAATTGTAAATTTGTATAACATTTCTACTCAAAAGTTTTTTTATTTTATTTTGTACTTTATAGATTGTGATTGTGTATTTTTTGTATAGGCAATTGTAGGTGTCAGAGGTGTACGTAGGAAGCCCACTAGTGCTTTCATAAATACTCCCAGCCACAGTCATTGCCTCAATACCATTGCCAGCTATATTAATACCTACAAAATTCCAGGCAGGAGGAAAAGCTAGCTACTTCCTGCCACATTAATGTCACCATTGAACTACGCTTCATATTATTAGATGTTTTTCAACTTATTTAAAAGCCTTGTAAAACATCAACACCATAACAGAGAGTGAAGGCTCGGGATCATCTGACTCATTCTTGGTGGAGAAAATATTTTGCAGGTAACAGAGATTTACCTGTAAAAACCATTTGGACAACACAGAATATGGGACATGTTTACCTAATACCCCACTGACAGGTTTACTGGGATATGTGGGAGAGATCCCTGCTGATGTTATGTGGTAGCTAGCCATTGCTAAAATACTCTATCACACCTGTAAAGTTATTGCTAGGCATTGGCTGCAACTCGTTTCGCCATTGATGGAGGAATTGGTGGATGCTCTGGGCTCTGTGTTGTGACTGTTGGGACCCTGTCCTATCTGAGGATGGGTATACTATCCATGTCCTAAAAACACCGGGGGTGGGGGGGGTTGGTGCAATATTAAATTTTCCAGGTTTAGCATCTGTGGTCCTGCCAGCTCTTGGCTACTTCTCCTTTAAGCTTAGATAATACTTGTATTTTTTGTGTGCGCTGATTCCCCTATGACACTGAACTGTGTGGTGTCCTTTTTCGACTGTATTAAAAAAATCTATATTCTTTGTCAGCTGGATCAGAACATTAGACAATGATAAAAAGGAATGTTCCAGTTTCATCAAATATCCGTAGAATAAAAAACATACTTTCTGTATCAACTTCATATTTTTTTACATTTCTGCTTGCCGTCATTCAATAGAAACGTTCATTGCTTACCGCTACTGCAATTAAAATCAAACATTGAAGGTTCATATTCAATGATGGCAAGCAGAGGTCTTGAAAACTGTGAGGAATTGATACAGAAATTGGGAAATCATTGCTCAACCTACTAAAAACCGCAACACGCAGCTTGTCCTAACAGCCTCAATATCTGGAGAGAGAGCTTAAAAGGAGAAGTTACAGAACATGCCCCCTATTGGTGGCTCTCTATTCGCGGTGGACGGCCGTATCCGGTTACAAATCATCATCCATGAGTCCATGACTTCACTATTCTTGTCTAAATAAGATCACTATGAAAAACGACTGCCGGCTTCCGCTTATCTCCAAGGTATTTGCCAGTATCAAGGGGCCTCTATCTTTACTAAGATGGATTAATGAGCTTATAACTTGATCTAAATCAAGGAATGAGATGAGTAGTACGCGGTATTTACCACTCGGGACGGGCATTATGAGGATGTTGTCATGTCTTTGGGCGATGCACTGCCCTCGCCAGATTTCAGCAGTCTGAAAACAACCTCTTCCGGGATGATTTTTAGCAATTTGTTCTGGTCTAACTGGATGACATTCTCATCTATTCTCATATATACTACGGGGATCAGCATATATACTATGAAGAGCAGCATATAATACTATGGAAAGCAGCATATATACCATGGGAGCAGCATATATACTATGAAGAGCAGCATATAAACTACGGAAAGCAGCATATATACCATGGGAGCAGCATATATACTATGAAGAGCAGCATATATACTATGGGAGCAGCATATATACTATGAAGAGCAGCATATATACTATGGGGGGCAGCATATATACTATGAAGAGCAGCATATAATACTATGGAAAGCAGCATATATACCATGGGAGCAGCATATATACTATGAAGAGCAGCATATATACTATGAGGAGATGTATATATACTATGAAGAGCAGCATATATACTATGGGAGCAGCATATATACTATGAAGAGCAGCATATAATACTATGGAGAGCAGCATATATACTATGGGAGCAGCATATATACTATGAAGAGCAGCATATATACTATGGGGGGCAGCATATATACTATGAAGAGCAGCATATAATACTATGGAAAGCAGCATATATACCATGGGAGCAGCATATATACTATGAAGAGCAGCATATATACTATGAGGAGATGTATATATACTATGAAGAGCAGCATATATACTATGGGAGCAGCATATAATACTATGAAGAGCAGTATATATACTATGAAGAGCAGCATATATACTATGGGAGCAGCATATATACTATGAAGAGCAGTATATATACTATGAAGAGCAGCATATATACTATGGGAGCAGCATATATACTATGAAGAGCAGCATATAAACTACGGAAAGCAGTATATATACTATGAAGAGCAGTATATACAGTATACTATGAAGAGCAGCATATATACTATGGGGGGCAGCATATATACTATGAAGAGCTGCATATAATACTATAGAAAGCAGCATATATACCGTGGGAGCAGCATATAAACTACAGGAAGCAGTATATACACTATGAAGAGCAGCATATATACTATGAAGAGCAGCATATATACTATGAAGAGCAACATATATACTATAGAAAGCATCATATATACTAGGAAGCTCAGAATATATAATATGGGAAGCAGAATATACACTATGGGGAGCAGTATATAGACTATGCTGCGCAGCATATATACTATAGGAAGCAGCATATAGACTATGGAAAGCAGCATATAGACTATGGGCAGCCACATATATACTATGGGAAGCCGCACATAGACTATGGGCAGCCACATATATACTATGGGAAGCCGCATACATACTATGGGAAGCCGCATACATACTATGGGAAGCAACATATAATACTATGGAGAGCAGCATGTATACTATGGAGAGCAGCATGTATACTATGAAGAGCAGCATATAATACTATGGAGAGCAGCATATATACTATGAAGAGCAGCATATATACTAAAGGAAGCAGCATATAGACTATGAAGAGCACCATATATATACTATAGGAAGCAGCATATAGACTATGGGAAGCAGCATATATACTATGGGAAGCAGCATCTATACTATGGGAAGCAGCATCTATACTATGGGAAGCAGCATAAAATACTATGGAGAGCAGCATATATACTATGAAGAGCAGCATATATACTAAAGGAAGCAGCATATAGACTATGAAGAGCACCATATATATACTATAGGAAGCAGCATATATACTATAGGAAGCAGCATATAGACTATGGGAAGCAGCATATATACTATGGGAAGCAGCATCTATACTATGGGAAGCAGCATCTATACTATGGGAAGCAGCATAAAATACTATGGAGAGCAGCATATATACTATGAAGAGCAGCATATAATTATAACGGTTCTCACCGGTTTGGTTGTGGATCCTCTGTGTCGTCTGGGAGAGGGTGCTTGGAACCAAGGGCAACGCTTGGCACAGCGGGTTTAGAGGCGGTCAGATGGTGAGGCCAGAAGTCAGGACAGACAGCAGACGTCGTAACGGGTATGGATAGCAATGGGTCAAGGCAGGCGGCAGGCAAGGATAGTCAAGTTCAGGCAGAGGTTACAATGGGAAATCTAGACAAAGGCAGAAGGGATGGAAACAGAGAACCAGGTTACAGGGAAGCTCACGGCAAACTTGGTTTAACAAGCATGGATTAGAGGAAGGAGGATCCTTAAACAGGA
The DNA here is from genome assembly GCF_050947455.1 of Rhinoderma darwinii. Lineage (NCBI taxonomy): Eukaryota > Metazoa > Chordata > Amphibia > Anura > Rhinodermatidae > Rhinoderma > Rhinoderma darwinii. The sequence goes on along the minus strand of NC_134690.1, from coordinate 36,065,006 downwards.
AGTCTTTGAATTAAGGCGCGCGCTGGCCCTTTAAGAAAGACCGAGTCAGTGCGCGCGTCCTCTAGTGGCTGCAGCCGCACATCGAGGGTGACGGCCGCGGAGGGAGGTAAGGGATGCACTTACCTGACGCTGCCCAGGGCCAGCAGAGCGTCCGGATCTGGTAAGTGGAGCTCGGGATGAGCACGAGGGAATGGAGGGCGCAGGAACCGGAGCAGAGGCCGTGGGGAAGTTGGGGAACGGCGCGGCAGCCGTTACAATAATACTATGGAGAGCAGAATATAATAATATAGAGAGCAGCATATATACTATGAAGAGCAGCATATAATACTAAGGAAAGCAGCAAATACACCATAGGGCAGCAGCATATAAACTACGGAAAACAGCATTTATAGTAATACTATAGGGAGAAACATAGATACTATGTGAAGCAGCATATACACTACCAAATTATTATGCAAATGTTACTTTTCGCTGATTTTCCTAAATAGTCGATGCAAATGACAGTCAGTATAATCTTCAAGCCATCAACCTTTGGAGTATAATGCAAATTTTATTGAACAAATCTCCTAATGATAACAGATTTTTTTTTAGAAGTAAAAAACTCAAAATTTCAAATTATTATGCACAACAGAGATCAAAACATTTTAAAGGTTGTAAAGAGAACTAAAATAGTAATTTGTTGAATTTGCAGCATCAGGAGGTCATATTTACAGAAATCAAAAGCTCTTTCAATCAAAAAAAACTTAACAGGCCAAGTTACATGTTAACATAGGACCCCTATTTTGATATCACCTTCACAATTCTTGCATCCATTAAATTTGTGAGTATTTGGACAGTTTCTGCTTGAATATCTTGCAGGATGTCAGAATAACATCCCAGAGCTTCTGTTTTGATGTGAATTGCCTCCCACCCTCATAGATATTTTGCTTGAGGATGCTCCAAAGGTTCCCAATAGGGTTGAGGTCAGGGAAACATGGGGACCACACCATGAGTTTCTCTCCTTTTATGCACATAGCAGCCAATGACACAGAGGTATTCTTTGCAGCATGAGATGGTGCATTGTCATGCATGAAGATAATTTAGCTACGGAAGGCACGGTTCTTCTTTTTGTACCACGGAAGAAAGTGGTCAGTCATAAACTCTACTGTACTTTGCAGAGGTCATTTTCACACCGTCAGGGACCCTAAAAGGGCCTACCAGCACTCTCCCCATGATTCCAGCCCAAAACATGACTCTGCCACCTCCTTGCTGACATCGCAGCCTTATTGGGACATGGTGGCCATTCACCAACCATCCACTACTCTATCCATCTGGACCATCCAGGGTTGCACGGCACTCATCAGTAAAAAATACGGTTTGAAAATTAGTCTTCATGTATTTCTGAGCCCACTGCAACCGTTTCTGCTTGTGAGCATTGTTTAGGGGTTACATAGTTACATAGTTACATAGTTAGTACGGCTGAAAAAAGACACATGTCCATCAAGTTCAACCAAGGGAAGGGAAAAGGGAAGGAAAAATTTCTACCCATAGGAGCTAATATTTTTTTGTTCTAGGAAATTATCTAACCCTTTTTTAAAGCCACCTACTGTCCCTGCTGTGACCAGCTCCTGCGGTAGGCTATTCCATAAATTCACCGTTCTTACTGTAAAGAAGCTTTGTCGCCTCTGCAGCTTGAACCTTTTTTTCTCCAGACGGAGGGAGTGCCCCCTTGTTTTTTGAGCGGGTTTTACAAGGAACAGGATATCACCATATTTTTTGTATGTGCCATTAATATATTTATATAAGTTAATCATGTCCCCCCTTAGTCGTCTTTTTTCAAGGCTAAATAGGTTTAATTCTTTCAATCTTTCCTCATAACTTAAATTCTCCATGCCCCTTATTAGCTTCGTTGCTCTTCTTTGTATTTTTTCCAACTCCAGGGCATCCTTTCTATGAACTGGAGCCCAGAACTGAACTGCATATTCTAGATGAGGCCTCACTAATGCTTTGTAAAGTGGTAATATTACATCCCTGTCCCGCGAGTCCATGCCTCTTTTAATACACGACAATATCCTGCTGGCCTTTGAAGCAGCTGATTGACACTGCATGCTGTTATTGAGTTTATGATTTACAAGTACACCCAGATCCTTCTCAACAAGTGAATCCGCCAGTGTAGCGCCCCCTAGGACATATGATGCATGCAGGTTGTTGGTACCCAGATGCATAACTTTACATTTATCTACATTAAACTTCATTTGCCAAGTGGACGCCCAAACACTTAGTTTGTTTAAATCTGCCTGTAATTCATGAACATCTTCCATAGTCTGAACTATATTGCATAGCTTGGTGTCATCTGCAAAAATAGAAATAGTGCTATTAATCCCATCCTCTATATCATTAATAAATAAGTTGAATAATAGTGGTCCCAGCACTGAACCCTGGGGTACACCACTTATAACCGGTGACCATTCAGAGAAGGAATCATTGACCACAACTCTCTGGATACGGTCCTTGAGCCAATTCTCAATCCAATTACAAACTATATTTTCTAAACCTATAGTCCTTAATTTACCCATTAGGCGTCTATGGGGGACAGTGTCAAATGCCTTTGCAAAGTCCAAAAACACTAAATCCACAGCGACCCCTCTGTCTAGACTTCTGCTCACCTCTTCATAAAAACAGATTAGGTTAGTTTGACAACTTCTGTCCTTAGTAAAACCGTGCTGGCTGTCACTTATAATGCTATTTATTGTCACATAATCCTGTATATAGTCCCTCAATAGCCCCTCAAACATTTTCCCCACGATGGATGTTAAGCTTACTGGTCTATAATTACCCGGGGAAGACCTAGAGCCCTTTTTGAAAATAGGCACCACATTTGCCCTGCGCCAGTCCCTTGGCACTATACCAGTCACTAGAGATTCTCTGAATATTATGAAAAGGGGGACAGAAATAACTGAACTAAGCTCTTTAAGAATTCTAGGGTGTAACCCATCTGGTCCCGGAGCCTTGTGCACATTTATTTTATTTAATTTAGCTTGGACCATCTCTACATTCATCCAATTCAGTATATCAACTGATATATTAACAGCACTGGCACCGGCTACATCAGCTGCTCTTTCTTCTGTTGTATATACAGAGCTAAAGAACCCATTTAGTAACTCTGCCTTCTCTTGATCCCCTGTGATCAACTCCCCATTACCATTATCTAGGGGTCCTACATGTTCAGACCTGGGCTTTTTTGCATTTATATGCTTGAAGAATTTTTGGGGATTTGTTTTACTATCCTTGGCCACCTGCCTTTCATTTTGTATTTTTGCTAATTTTATTACATTTTTACAGATTTTATTAAGCTCTTTATATTTTACAAAGGCTACAGCTGTACCCTCAGATTTGTATTTTTTAAATGCCCTTTTTTTGTCATGTATTGCCCCTTTCACAGAAGGTGTAAGCCATGTGGGGTTTAATTTGAGTCGTTTATACTTATTACCTGTAGGAATAAATTTTGCACTATAATAACTCAAAGTAGATTTGAAAATCTCCCATTTATCATTTGTTCCATTATTTGACATTAGTTCTACCCAGTCCATATCCTGAATTGCAGCCCTCATCCTGGGGAAATTGGCTTTCTTAAAATTAAATGTTTTTGCCCTCCCAGCCTGCGTTTGTTTTTTACAGTATAGGTAAAATGTAACTATATTGTGATCACTGTTACCGAGGTTTTCACAAACATTGACATTCCCAACAAGATCTGCATTATTAGAAATGACCAGATCCAACAGAGCTTCACCTCTAGTCGGGTCTTCCACAAACTGGCCCATAAAATTTTCCTGCAACAGGTTGAGGAAATGTCTCCCCTTTGCAGTTGAAGCCGAACCATGACACCAATTAATATCCCGGAAATTAAAATCTCCCATTATCACTACAGTACCCGCCTGTGCAGCCCGCTCCATCTGTTTATATAGCTGAACTTCCATCTCCTCAGTTATATTGGGGGGTCTATAGATTACACCAAAAGTAATTTTTTCAGTGTTTACCTCCCTTTCTAGTTCCACCCACAAGGTTTCAACCTCCTCACAGTCTTCACCCACTATTGTCTCTTTCACACTCGCCTTCATATCACTTCTCACATACAGACATACACCACCACCTTTCCTATTTGTCCTGTCTTTACGAAAAAGTGTAAAACCCTGTAGATTTACAGCCCAGTCATGTGAAGAGTCCAGCCATGTTTCAGCAACACCAACTATATCTATATTTTCTTCCAGTATCAAGGCCTCCAGCTCCCCCATTTTGCTTGCTAGACTTCTGGCATTTGTGAACATACACTTTAACTTGCCTGTCAGTTTTTCACTTTTATTATCAGAAATGTGATTTGACATTAATCGGTCCTTTTTATTTACACTGATGTTTTGTAACGAAAGGATCTCCTTATCTTGTTGTCTAGTCCTCTCCCCACATTCTGTTTCTCCCCCCACCAATATAGTCTGACCCCTCTCTAACCTGGCTACCCCTTTTTTTTCTACATTGACCTCCCTCCTCAGCCCTAGTTTAAATACTCCGCCACCCCAGCTAGAATTCTCTCCCCCAGCACAGTGGACCCCCTTCCATTTAGGTGCAAATCATCTGCAGAATACAGTTTGTACCCCAATGAAAAGTCAGCCCAGTGCTCTAGGAACCCAAATCCTTCTCCTCTACACCAAGACTTCAGCCATGCATTTAACTCCCTAAGCTCCCGCTGTCTTTCCTGTGATGCGCATGGCACAGGCAGTATTCCTGAGAATACAACCTTGGAGGTCCTTCCCTTCAGCTTGTAGCCTAGTTCTTTAAAATTATTCTTAAGGCTCCTCCACCTACCATTTATTCTGTCGTTGGTACCGACATGGACCACGACAGCTGGATCATCACCAGCCCCTGACAGCAATTTGTCCACCCGTTCCACCACATGCCGAACCCTGGCACCAGGGAGACAGCAAACCATTCGGTTGAGGTGGTCTTGGCGACAAATAATTCTATCCGTCTTCCTGATTATAGAATCCCCTACGACTATCAATTGTCTTGGCTTACCTGCATTACCATCCCGCCGACTACTAGCTGGGCTGTTCTCCCGGCTGTTAGGGAGATCAGTATCCACTAGGGCTGCCATTTCTGAGACTGACACCCTCGCATCATCACCCAACTTGGCAATTTTGCCTGGAATGTCAGAAACCGGATCGGCCTTCCTTGTCTTTGACCCCTTTCTACTGCCCCTAACTACATTAACCCAGCTACTTACCTGATCCTGCTCACCCATGTCTTCACCCTCCAGTTGTAACCCACTAACTGCATGCTCTGTGAGCAGCAAGCTCCGTTCAAAATTGTCTATCCTCCTCAGTGTTGCATTCTGCTCCTCCAGATCTCTAATACGAGCTTCCAGGTGAACAATATGCTCACATCTGCCACAGAGATATTCACCCTGGAACTCCGGCTCCAGTCGTGCATACATATGGCAAACTGTGCACTGAAGAAAACCTTCAATCTTGCTGTCCATTATCCCAGTTTACAAAAAACAGCGAACAGGTGTTAAGCAAAAAGATAAAGAAGTAGAAGAGCACTTACTTGGGCTTTAACTCCTCTTTTGAACTCCGGTTTTTGGAACTCCACTTAATATACAAACCACTTGGCCGAATAATATCTTTATGCACACTTGCAAACCTCTGGAGGATCCTACACCTTGAGGTTCACGGGACTCCAGAGGCACCAGCGGCTTCAAATACATGTTTGCTGCTTTGCAATGGCATTTTAGAAGCTGCTCTCCTAATCCTATTAATTTGTCTGGCAGAAACTTTCCTCAGTATGCCTTTATCTGAACGAACCCGTCTGTGATCTGAATCAGCCACAAATCTTTTCACAGTACAATGATCACGCTTAAGTTTTCTTGAAATATCCAATGTTTTCATACCTTGTACAAGGTATTGCACTACTTCACGCTTTTCGGCAGCAGAGAGATCCTTTTTCTTTCCCATATTGCTGGAAACCAGTGGCCTGCTTAATAATGTGGAACGTCCTTCTTAAAGAGGCTCTGTCACCAGATTTTGCAACCCCTATCTGCTATTGCAGCAGATAGGCGCTGCAATGTAGATTACAGTAACGTTTTTATTTTTTAAAAACGAGCATTTTTGGCCAAGTTATGACCATTTTTGTATTTATGCAAATGAGGCTTGCAAAAGTACAACTGGGCGTGTTGAAAAGTAAAAGTACAACTGGGCGTGTATTATGTGCGTACATCGGGCCGTTTTTACTTCTTTTACTAGCTGGGCGTTCTGACGAGAAGTATCATCCACTTCTCTTCAGAACGCCCAGCTTCTGGCAGATCACGCTCCAGGTCCTGCATCGTGTCAGACGAACGAGGACACATCGGCACCAGAGGCTACAGTTGATTCTGCAGCAGCATCGGCGTTTGCAGGTAAGTAGCTACATCGAATTACCTGCAAACGCCGATGCTGCTGCAGAATCATCTGTAGCCTCTGGTGCCGATGTGTCCTCGCTCGTCTGACACGATGCAGGACCTGTGAGTGACGTCACAGCGTGATCTGCCAGAAGCCGGGCGTTCTGAAGAGAAGTGGATGATACTTCTCGTCAGAACGCCCAGCTAGTAAAAGAAGTAAACACGCCCCGATGTACGCACATAATACACACCCAGTTGTACTTTTACTTTTCAACACGCCCAGTTGGACTTTTGCAAGCCTCATTTGCATAAATACAAAAATGGTCATAACTTGGCCAAAAATGCTCGTTTTTTAAAAATAAAAACGTTACTGTAATCTACATAGCAGCGCCGATCTGCTGCAATAGCAGATAGGGGTTGCAAAATCTGGTGACAGAGCCTCTTTAAGTAGTTTTCCTTTGATTTGGCACACCTGGCAAACTAATTATCACAGATGTCTGAGATTGATTACAATGATTCAAAGAGCCCTAAGACACAATACCATCCATGAGTTTAATTGAAAAACGAATAATTAAATGTTTATGACACTTAAGTCCAATGTAAATAATAATTTGGAACACGGTGTATACTATAGGAAGCAGCATATAGACTATGGGAAGCAGCATATAGACTATGGGCAGCCACATATATACTATGGGAAGCCGCATATATACTATGGGAAGCCGCATATATATATATATATATATATACACTATGGGAAGCAGCATATAATACTATGGGGAGCAGCATATATACTATGAAGAGCAGCATATATACTATGGAGTGCAGCATATATACTATGGAGAGCAGCATATATACTATGAAGAGCAGCATATAATACTATGGAGAGCAGCATATAATACTATGGAGAGCAGCATATAATACTATGGAGAGCAGCATATAATACTATGGAGAGCAGCATATAATACTACGGAGAGCAGCATGTATACTATGAAGAGCAGCATATAATACTATGGAGAGTGTCAAGGCGCGTGGTGTGGATCCACTGGGCCGTACCGCGTAGCGGGATAGCAGCTGGCCAAACAGGTACAATACAAAGTCTATAGTCCAGAAAGGGTACCTGAGGCAATGTAGACAGTAGCGGTGATACAGGCTGAAGATAAGGCTCCGCAGTAGACGGACACCCAGCGGGGTGTGACATGGTAGATGCAGCGGAAGACACAATTCGACTTCAACTATAGACAGCACAGAGACACGGTAGCATGGGATACAGGGTACAGGCAGCAGGAACGGGTAACACTGGGAACTGGAAGACACTAAAAGACCATTTGCAAGACGAACTTTAGATAGACAACAACGTTCAGGCAATGATCAAAATGGCAGAGCCCTTTTTATAGTCCAGCAGCATTCTGGGCTGATTGCAGATTTCCTGCAATTGTGCGCGCAAAGGCCCTTTAAGGCCGTGTACGCGCGTCTGCGCGTGCCCTGCAGGAGACAGTCTCTAAACCAGGAAGTGAGGTACTATGCACACCAATATGGAATTATTTATCCAAGTAAATAATTTATTTATTTGTAGCCAGTGACAGTGCGTGCGATGTTTCGGTCAAAACCTTGACCTTCCTCAGGCACTTTAGTGAATGCTGGTCCTGCGTGGCTGGCGCTGTAAGATTGGCGGGTAACCGCTGTGTGAGGCGCCTCACACAGCGGTTACCCACCAATCTTACAGCGCCAGCCACGCAGGACCAGCATTGACTAAAGTGCCTGAGGAAGGTCAAGGTTTTGACCGAAACGTCGCACGCACTGTCACTGGCTACGAATAAATAAATTATTTACTTGGATAAATAATTCCATATTGGTGTGCATAGTACTTCGTTTCTCAACTGGATTGGGTTGGGCCCCTACTCATGCACCCACACCATTACCTAGTGCTATCCGAACCTTGTAACTGAACCAGGAAGTGAGTGCCGGCGTCTCTCAGGAGGGAGATGCCGCCGAGAACTCACACGTCCATGGCCGCGGCCGTCAGAGGGTAAGTCAGAACGACGGGCCGCGGCCATAGACGTTACAGTATCCCCCCTCTTACGCCCCCTCTTCTTGGGACCAGAGCGGGAGAGAAACTTCTTCACGAGGAAAGGGGCATCGATGTTCTGCTCTGGCACCCAACACCTCTCTTCTGGACCAAATCCCCTCCAATCCACCATATAAAACGTCCTTCTTCCCACTTTCTTGGTGGCCAGGATATCCCTTACTTGAAAGTCCCTGACGAGCCTCCAGGAGCCACTGCGGAACTAGGAGTCCTGTAGAAGCGGTTCAGGACCACGGGCTTCAGCAGGGAGACATGGAAGGAGTTAGGGACCTTGAGGGTAGGAGGCAGCCGAAGCTTGTAAGACACAGGGTTAATTTGTAGCAGAATCTCGAAGGGTCCGAGGAACCTGGGAGCAAATTTGCAAGACGGCACCCTCAGCCGGATATTCCTGGAAGATCCACAGCCAGCAGCATAGAAGATCGGGTCTGTTGCCATATCTGCAGAAAGTCTCTGACGGTAGAGTCAGCTGCAGGCACCTGGGACATAGTAGAGTCAGGAAGAGGTATTCGAGGATGTTGGCCGTAGAAGATGAAGAATGGACTGGAGGTGGTGGACTCACTAGTATGGTTAGTATAGGAGCAGCTGCACCCAGTCATCATGCCGCCTGGAGACAAAGTGCCGCAGATAGTTCTCCATAATCTGGTTAACCCTCTCGACTTGACCATTGGACTGGGGATGGTAGGCCGAGGAGAAGTCCAACTTTACACCGAGGAGACCGCAGAGTGCTCTCCAGAACTTCGAGGTGAACTGGACCCCTCGATCCAAGACAATATGCATAGGAAAGCCGTGCAGACGGAAGATGTGTTGAACGAAGAGATCGGCCAGTAGAGCATCAGAAGGCAGGCCAGTCAGGGGAACAAAATTAGCCATTTTGGAAAATCGATCCAACACCACCCAGACCACACTGCATCCAGCAGAGAGAGGCAGATCTTTGACAAGGTCAATTGCAATATGTTGCCAGACGGCATCGGGCACAGGCAGTGGTTGGAGTAGACCAGCTGGTCTGGAGTGGGCAACTTTATTTGCTGCGCATATCGTACAGGAGGAGACAAAGTCCATGACATCTTTGGGCAGCGTGGGCCACCAGAACTGATGGGCAATTAGGTCTCGGGTCTTACAGGCACCCGCGTGACCAGCCAGCTTGGAACTGTGACCCCAGCGAAGGATTCTTCCTCTGTCTGCCAGACGTACAAAAGTCCTACCCGTAGGAATATCTATAAATTGCAGAGGGTTAATAGAGAAGATGCAGGAAGGATCAATAATATTCTGTGGGGACTCCACAGTGTCCTCTGTCTCAAACGACCTAGACAAGGCATCGGCCCTCACATTCTTGTCGGCAGATCAGTAGTGGAGTTCCATCCGGAACCGAGCAAAGAACAGCGAACACTTGGCTTGACTAGGATTCAGCCGTTGAGCTGTCTGAAGATAGGTCAGGTTCTTGTGGTCCATGAAGACCAGGATAGGATGAGCTGCGCCTTCTAGTAGGTGTCACCACACCTGCAGGGCCAGCTTGATGGCCAGTAACTCCCGATCCCCAATCGAGTAGTTGCGCTCTGCGGGAGAAAACAGCTTAGAATAGAAGCCAAATACCACAGTTTCGCCTTTCGAACCTCTCTGGAACAAAAGTGCACCAGCACCAACAGAGGAAGCGTCCACCTCTAACGTAAACTGTAGGGATACATCAGGGTGATGAAGAATAGAGACTGGCGTGAAGGCCTGTTTTAAGGTTTTGAATGTGGTTTCTGCTTCCGGAGTCCAAACCTTGGCATTCATGCCCTTTTTGGTGAGGGTAGAGATGGGAGCTGTCAGTGAAGAGAAGTTGGGAATGAACAGCCGGTAGAAGTTGGCGAATTCCAGGAAGTGTTGTATGGCCCTAAAGCCTTGGGGGCGTAGCCATTCCAGGACAGACTTTACCTTCTCAGGCTCCATTTTGAGGCCCTTGTCGGAGATGATATAGCCCAGGAAGGGTAGAGACTTTTTTTCAAACACGACTTCTCCAGCTTGGCATAAAGATGATTCTCCCTTAATCGAAGCAATAACTGGCGGACATGTCTCTGATGAGTTACAGGATCTGGGGGAAAAATCAAAATGTCATCGAGATACACCACAACACAGACAGAGGAGATCACGAAAAATGTAATTGACAAATTCTTGAAACACCGCGGGGGCGTTAATCAGGCCGACGGGCATGACCAGGTATTTGTAGTGCCCATCACGTGTATTAAATGCAGTCTTCCACTCGTCACCCTGACGAATCCAGATTAGATTGTAGGCCCCCAGCAGGTCCAGTTTAGAAAAAAAAAATGCCCCCCATATGCGATCAAACAGTTCATAAATCAAAGGCAGTGGGTATCTATCTGTTCTTCACCATGATTTGGTTGAGACCCCGGTAGTCAATGCAGGGTCGGAGGGATCCATCTTTTTTCTTGACAAAGAAAAACCCGGCTCCGGCCAGGGATGAGGATTTACGTATGAAGCCCATCTCCAGATTTTCCTTTATGTAGGCCGACATAGACTGGGTTTCAGGTAAGGAGAGAGGGTATACTCTACCGCGAGGAAGAGAAGAATCAGGAATCAAGTCGATAGGACAATCATATGCCCGATGTGGTGGCAACGTCTCTGCTTCCTTCTTGTTGAAGACATCTGAGAACAGGGAGTAGCAAGGAGGCAAACCTGCCAATGACTGATGCGGAGGAGACTGAGGTGGATCGAAATGCCCCAGACAGCGGTTGAGGCACTTGGGACCCCACTGAAGAACTTCTCCGGAGTTCCAATCCAGGACAGGGGCGTGTAGACAGAGCCAAGGCAAACCCAGCAACACGGGGTTGACGGCCTTGGGCAGGACAAACAGGGAGATGAGCTCAGAGTGAAGAGCTCCCACTTGAAGCCTCAACAGCTTGGTCACAGACAAAATTGGGTCAGGCAGCAGAAGTCCATCTACCGAGGCAACGATCAACAGCCTTTCCAGCAGAACAGTGGGCAAGTGAAGAAGATCCACAAGGTCTTGGCAGATGAAATTGGCTGCAGAGCCAGAGATCAGGTAGGCAGAGACCGGGTGGGGCTTCTCGCCAGTGACGATGGTCACAGGCATGAACAGTTTGGAGGAGAGTTCTCTATTAAATGCTGTATCGCCCAGGGTTGTCTCTCCAACCAATCCTAGGCGTTGGGGGTTTTTTGGCTTCTGAGGACACAGACGCACGACATGGCCAGCAAGGCCGCAATAAAGTCCAGAAGTGTGCTGTTTTTCCTGAACTGACAGTTTAAGCCTATCCAACTGCATCGAAACCTCGGGTGGAGCAGTAGAAGAAGGCAAGAGGGGTTGCTGGAAGTTGGGCGCCAGTCTAGGAGGCCGTCTCTCTTGTCGAACTTCTTGAGATCTCTCTCTGAGCCTTATGTCCACTCGAGTAGCAAGTAGAATCAGGTCGTCCAAGATAGATGGTAGATCCCGAACAGCAAGTTCGTCCTTGATCTTGGGCAAAAGGCTATGCCAGAAGGAAGCTACCAACACCTCATTGTTCCAGGACAGTTCTCCTGCCAGGGTCCGGAACTGGATGGTGTATTCGCCCACAGAGGCGTCCTCCTGGCGAAGGTTCAGCATAGCAGTGGCTGCCAACGAGACTCGTCTAGGCTCCTCGAACACCGTACGGAATAACCGCACGAACCCCTCAAAGTCTCGGGTCCCGGGTCCCTGTCGTTCCCAGATTGGGTTCGCCCATGCCAGGGCTTTGCCGGAAAGTAATGAAATAATGAAGGCGATCCTGGCTCTGTCCAAAGGAAATGCTGGTTAATAAATCCCATGCACTTACTTGCGTCTCCATGAAAACGAGGTGGCAACGGCAGCAAGAACCGAGGATCAGAACCGGAGCTGCCAGGAGGTGTACCAGAAGGATCAATTGGAGGAGATTGTACAGGAGCAGAGGAGGAAGCAGCTAGCGCCCCTAGCTGTTGTGCCATGGAGTCTACTGCCACAAGAAGTTGATCCTGCAGCTCTGCCTGCATGGCTTGTGAGGGTGACAGGCCCTTGAATTGACCAGCGGGGTCCATGGCCTGAGCGTACTGTCACGGCGCGGGGTGTGGTCCCACTGGGCCGTACCGCGTAGCGGCATAGCAGCTGGCCAAACAGGTACAATACAAAGTCTATAGTTCAGAAAGAGTACCTGAGGCAATGTAGACAGTAGCGGTAATTCAGGCTGAAGATAAGGCTCCGGCAGTAGACGGACACCCGGCAGGGTGTGACACAGTAGATGCAGCGGAAGACACAACTCGACTTCAACTCTAGACGGCACAGAGGCACGGGATACAGGGTACAGGCAGCAGGAACGGGTAACACTGGGAACTGGAAGACACTAGGAGACCATTTGCAAGACAAACTTTAGGTATACAACAACGCTCAGGCAATGATCAAAAGGGCAGAGCCCTTTTTATAGTCCAGCAGCATTCTGGGCTGATTGCAGATTTCGCTTTAAGGCCGTGCACGCGTGGTCAAGCGCGCCCTGCGGGAGACAGTCTCTGAACCAGGAAGTGAGTGCCAGCGTCTCTCAGGAGGGTGATGCCGCTGAGAACTCACATGTCCATGGCTCACGCCGTCAGAGGGTAAGTCAGAACAACGGGCCGCGGCCATAGACGTTACAGAGAGCAGCATATAATAGCTGCATATATACTATGAAGAGCAGCATATAATACTAAGGAAAGCAGCAAATACACCATAGGGAAACAAAATATAAACTACGGAAAACAGCATTTACAGTAATACTATAGGGTGAAACGTATATACTATGTGAAGCAGCATATACACTATGGGGAGCAGCAATTAAAGTATGTGCAGCAGCATATGATAATATGGGGAGCAGCATATATATACTATGGGAAGCAGCATATATACACCGTGTTCCAAATTATTATGCACATTGGATTTAAGTGTCATAGACATTTAATTATTCGTTTTTCAATTAAACTCATGGATGGTAGTGTGTCTTAGAGCTCTTTGGATCATTGTAATCAATCTCAGACACCTGTGATAATTAGTTTGCCAGGTGTGCCCAATCAAAGGAAAACTACTTAAGAAGGACGTTCCACATTATTAAGCAGGCCACAGGTTTAAAGCAATATGGGAAAGAAAAAGGATCTCTCTGCTGCCGAAAAGCGTGAAATAGTGCAATACATTGGACAAGGTATGAAAAAATTGGATATTTCAAGAAAACGTAAGCGTGATCATCGTACTGTGAAAAGATTTGTGGCTGATTCAGAGCACAGACGGGTTCGTTCAGATAAAGGCATAATGAGGAAGGTTTCTGCCAGACAAATTAATAGGATTAGGAGAGCAGCTGCTAAAATGCCATTGCAAAGCAGCAAACAGGTATTTGAAGCCGCTGGTGCCTCTTGAGTCCCGCGAACCTCAAGGTGTAGGATCCTCCAGAGGTTTGCATAAAGCTATTATTCGGCCACCCCTAAACAATGCTCACAAGCAGAAACGGTTGCAGTGGGCTCAGAAATACATGAAGACTAATTTTTAACCCCTTAATGACCAGCCTATTTTAGACCTTAATGACCAAGCTATTTTCTAAGTTTTTCCATCGTCGCATTCCAAGAGCTATAACTTTTTTATTTTTGTGTCGACATAGCTGTATAAGGTCTTGTTTTTTGCGGGACAAGTTGTATTTTTTAATAACACCATTTTGAGGTACATATTATTTGTTGATTAACTTTTATTAACTTTCTTTGGGGGGGGGGTAGAAAAAATCTGAAATTTTGCCACTCCTTTTTGCATCCTAAATCTACGCCGTTTACCGTGTGGTATAAATAACACAAGAAGTTTATTCAGCGGGTTGTTACGATTGCAACAATACCAAATGTGTATAGATTTTGTATGTTTTACTTTTTTTACACAGTAAAAAGGCTTTTTTTTCAAAATTATTTGTTTTTGTGTCTCCATATTTGAAGAGCCGTAACGTTTTTCGCCGATGCAGTTGTATGAGGGCTTTTTTTTGCGGGAAGACTTGTAGTTTTCATTGGTACCATTTTGGAGTAGATGCGACTTTTTGATCACTTTTTAATCACAGAAAACAGCAATTTTTCTGTCGTTTTTTTATTTAATTTTTTACGGCGTTCACAGTGCGGGTTAAGTAATGTAATAGCTTTATAGTCGGGGCCGTTACGGACGCGCCGATACCAAATATGTGTAACTTTTTTACTTTATTTTGTTTTTTTAATAGTAAAGGGGAAAAAGTGTGCTTTTCATTTTTTTTCACATTTTTTTTTTAATTAACTTTATTAAACTTTTTTTTTTTACTTTCTTACTAGTCCCACTAGGGGACTTCACTATGCGATCCTCCGATCGCTATTATAATACACTGCAATACTTTTGTATTGCAGTGTATTACTGTCTGTCTGGCAGGCATTCATTACAGGCAGACCTGGGGGCCTTTCTTAAGGCCCCCGGCTGCCATGGGAGACACAGACACTCGGCGATCTTATCTGACAGCTGGGAGCAGGGAGATTTGACAGCTCCCTGCTCTGTTTACTTATTCCGATGCCGCGACGTAAAAAGTCTATGGCATCGGAATAAGGCCCGTTAGTGACCGACGTAAAAAGACTATGGGCCTGTCACTAACGGGTTAAACCGTGTTGTTTACTGATGAGTGCCGTGCAACCCTGGATGGTCCAGATGGATGGAGTAGTGGGTGGTTGGTGAATGGCCACCATGTCCCAACAAGGCTGCGACGTCAGCAAGGAGGTGGCGGAGTGATGTTTTGGGCTGGAATCATGGGGAGAGAGCTGGTAGGCCCCTTTAGGGTCAGTCACGGTGTGAAAATTACCTCTGCAAAGTACGCAGAGTTTATGACTGACCACTTTCTTCCGTGGTACAAAAAGAAGAACCGTGCCTTCCGTAGCAAAATTATCTTCATGCATGACAATGCACCATCTCATGCTGCAAAGAATACCTCTGTGTCATTGGCTGCTATGGGCAAAAAAGGCGAGAAACTCATGGTGTGGCCCCCATGTTCCCCTGACCTCAACCGTATTGAGAACATTTGGAGCATCCTTAAGCAAAATATCTATGAGGGTGGGAGGCAGTTCACATCAAAACAGAAGCCCTGGGAGGTTATTCTGACATCCTGCAAGATATTCAAGCAGAAACTATCCAAATACTCACAAATTCAATGAATGCAAGAATTGTGAAGGTGATATCAATCCTATGTTAACATGTAACTTGGCTTGTTAAGTTTTTTTTGATTGAAAGAGCTTTTGATTTCTGTAAATATGACCTCCTGATGCTGCAAATTCAACAAATTACCATTTTAGTACTCTTTACAACCTTTAAAATGTTTTGATCTCTGTTGTGCATAATAATTTGAAACAGTGCATTTTGAGTTTTTTATTTCTAAAAAAAAAAATCTGTTATCATTAGGAGATTTGTTCAATAAAATTTGCATTATAATCCAACGGTTGATGGCTTGAAGATTATACTGACTGTCATTTGCATCGACTATTTAGGAAAATCAGCGAAAAATAAAATTTGCATAATAATTTGGAACGCGGTGTAGTGCCACACACAGCCCCCCTCTTGTAGATAGCGCCACACAGCCCACCTCTTGTAGATAGCGACACACACAACCCCACTTATAGATAGCGCCACACACAGCCCCCCCTTGTAGATAGTGTCACACACAGCCTCCCCTTGCAGATAGCACCACACACAGCCCCCCTTGTAGATATTGCACACAGCCCTCCCTTGTAGACAAAGCCACATAGCCTCCCTGCAGATTGTGCCACACAGCCCCCTTGTAGATGATGCCACACAGACTTCCCTTGTAGATGGTGCCACACAGAACCCTTGTAGATGATGCCACACAGCCCTCCCTTGTACATGGTGCCACACAGCCCCCTTGTAGGATGATGCCACATTGCCTTCCCTTGTACATGGTGCCATGTAGCCTCCCTGCAGATGGTGCCACACAGGTCCCTTGTAGATGATTGCACACAGCTCTCCCTTGTAGATGGTGCCACACAGCCCCCTTGTAGATGATACCACACAGCCCTCCCTTGTAGATGGTGCCACGTAGCCTCCCTGCAGATGGTGCCACACAGGCCACCTTGTAGATGATTGTACACAGCCCTCCCTTGTAGATGGTGCCACACAGCTTACCTAGCCTTGTTCCGGCTCCATGCGAATTCCGGACCCTTGCGTAGGCCGGCGTAATCCAGTGACGTCATCACACCAGCCTGCGCTGGGACTCTATCAGGGCCTATCAGCGGTGATCAGATGTTTTGATATTGCTGCTCTGCGGTGGCCCCCTTTGCCTGCATCCTAGTTGCGCCAATGGCACATGTTCCGCCTGCCCCCCTAGCTACGCCCCTGACTATGGGGAGCAGCATATACACTATGAGAAGCAGCATATATACTATGGGAAGCAACATATACACTATGGGAAGCAACATATACACTATGGGAAGCCGCATGTATACTATGGGAAGTAGCATATATACTATGGGTTGCAGTATATGTTGTGGAACCACTAATTGAGCGATTTCCAGATTGATAGTTTATGGAATTGCTAGGTGAGCGATTACCCAAAGGCTGCTGGAAACTGTCTGGAACAAGCCTGCAAGTAAATCCGCAACCGCAAATCCGTCACAACTCTCATCAGCAGAATCTAAGGCTACTCTATGGTTTTTGCCAGTGCCCACCGCAAGGCAGGATATTTTTTTCTGCATAGAAGCCAGGTTGCTTTAACAGATGTCTGTGTTGGATAAGAGGTGCAATGCAGGCAATTCTAGAACAGGTAACAAGACAGCCCGAGGGTAAACAGAAAGTCCAAATCACAAAGCTAGGGGATGTCAGGAATAGAAGAGGTCAGAACCAGCCTAGATCAGAAAGAAAGCAAAGGTTAATCCAGAGACAAGCCGAGGTCCAGTTCCAGGAAGTCAAAAGCCAAAAGGTACAGGGGATAGTCAGTAGCCCGATCAAACACAGGAAAAACAGGAAATTCACAAGCAAAGAAAAAGCGGAGGAAGCCAGGTATAAATACTCCACGCTTAGACCTGACAGGAAGAAAGACAGAGAAGTGGGATAGGCTCAGGAAGTTAAAACAGAACCGCCCAGAAGCTAGACTAGTAGTCATGGCGATCATAAAGGAAAAGACGTTTCCTAACAGTTTACATACTATGGGAAGCAGAAAATATACCATTAGAAGCAGCATATATACTATAGGAAGAAGCAAATATACTATGGGGGTAGCATACATTTTAAGAAAGTAGCATATGATACTATGTGAAGCAAAATATAAACTATGGGAAGCAGCATATATATTGTGGGGAGTAGCATATATACTATGGGAAGGAGCATATATACTATGGGAAGCAGCATATATAGCATGGGAAGGAGAATATATACTATGGGAAGCAGCATATATAGTATGTGGAGAAGCATATAAACTTTAGTAAGCAGCATATATACTTTGGGAAGCAGCATATATACTATGGGAAGCAGCATATATACTACGTTAAACAGCATATATTCTGTGGGGAGTATCATATATACTATGGGAAGCAGCATATATACCATGGGAAGCAGCATATATACTATAGGAAGCAGCATATATACTATGGGAATCAGCATACTATGGGTAGCAAAATATAAACTGTAGGAAGCAGCATATATACCATGTGAAGCAGCATATAGACTGTGGGCAGTAGAATCTATGCTATGGGACGCAACATATATACTATTGGAAGCAGCATAAATACTATGGGAAGCAGCATATATAAGATAGTGCCACATAGCCCCTGTAGATAGTGCCACAAACACCCCCTTGTAGATAGCCCCAAACAGGGCTGTTTGTAGATAGCGCTACACAGCCCCCCTTTAGATAGTGCCACACACCCCCTGTAGATAGTGCCACACATCCCCTGTAGATATTGCCACCACCCTGGAGATAGCACCAGCCCACTTGTAGATAGGGCAACACAGCCCGCTGTAGAAAGCGCCACACAGCCCCCTGTAGGTAGTGCCTCACACAACCCCTTGTAGATAGCGCCAAACAGCCCCCACTGTAGATAGCGTCATACAGCGCCCCTGTAGATAGTGCCACACACCTGTAAATAGCACCACCCCTTTGTAGATAGCACCACACAGCCCCCTGTAGAAATGGCCACACAGACCCCTTTAGAAATCGCCACAGAGCCCCCCTGTAGAAATCACCACACAGCCCCCTTGTAGAAATCGACACACAGCCCCCCTGTAGTTAGTTCCACACTTACCTACTTTTGAAAGTAGGTGAATGACGGCTAATAACTCCTAGCGTAGGGACTCCTCTGTATTTGAAGGAGTCCTTCACTAGGCTTTTTTTTAGTGGTGCACACGCCCGAGATGCGGCGATGCTCTGGCATATCTCGGTTTGATCCTGCGCCCCTTACAAACATCAGTAATCTATGGCCTAATTTACACGAGCGTGTACCATTTTGTGCACGTAAAAAAAAAGCAACGTTTTGCGCGCATTGCAATTCTGTGTGACATCCGTGTATGGTGTGCATCAACGTTTTTTACGCGCATATGTCATCCATACGTCACATGTTTTTTACGTCAGCAAAAAAAACTGAAGGTGTTTTATTTTTTCCTCATCATTTCTTTAGCATCTGGTGCGTGAAAAACACCAAAAAAACGCACAAGAATAGGACATGCAGTGAGTTTCACGCAGCGGACACACGCTGCATGAATCACTGAATGTCTGAATGCCCCCACTGAATTGCATAAGTCCGTGTGACGTCCGTTGTTTTAACGCGCGTAACACGGATGTGAAATACGCTCATGTGAATAAGGCCTAAGCATTGACAGCTCTAAGCTGTCATTGGTTAGTTTATATCAGGTGGTGTACAGTTACCTCAGTTCATTGGCCTACTTTTAAAAGTAGGCCAATGACTTGGGGATAAACTGGGACACATGATGTAAACTAACTAATGACAGCTTAGAGCTGTCACTGCTTCGTTAACTGTAACGAACCCAGGAAAGGTAAGAATAATAATTGTTTTGCTTTTTTGTGTGTCACTAATGGGGTTTTTTGTGTTTGTATTTTTTTACAGGTTCGGTAGTTGGACTACGTCGGATTCCAGGACTACTTTTTTTTTTTTTTTAAATATCCTTTTTATTGTCAGTTTTCACATTTTCTTACAAACATTTCACGTAAGAGTTACATCATGAGTGCACAGCACTCAACTGTCATGGGATTAACTTTTAAATTAAATTCAACATAACATATAAACACACCAACATAGAAAATATGGCATAATTGTCGATCTTCAGATGGACCAAACAAACATGACTCCCCCAACTCCAACACCACCTAGATCATCAATGAGTTTCCACTCATCCTTTCTCCCCCAGCTGGTTCACAGTTGCATCCTCCCTAAAACGCCTGCCAAGAGCTGTGTGCAGTACCACTTTGTGTACTGGAAAGGCCTAACAATTTCCGCTATTTTGGCTGTTGTACATTGCGTTTCTATAAATACTTGCCACTTATCAAATAGCTTCTTGGTTCCCGTTTCCTTCCGCCTTTCCACCTCCACCCTCTCAAGAACCAATAACTATTTCAGCCGTGACACAATCATTTCTAACCCCGGCGTGTCTGCCTCTAACCAGTGACTCAGGAGGCATCTCAAAGCTACCAGTAAAATCGTGTGCACCAACACGGGAGGTGATCTCACTCCTCGAGCACCCTCTTCCTCTGGCGGCCCATATAAATTTAGTGAATGAAGCCATCAATTTCGAGACATCCACATGCTTCAATAAGAGAGGTAGCGTTTGAAAGGGGTATAGCAATCTAGGAAAACTAACCATCTTGATCAGATGACATCTTCCCAAGAGGGACAACGGCAATTGGCCCCATCTAGTGAGTTCCGCTTGTATTTTTTTTAATTAACGGGGGATAATTTAAGCCATACAGAGTATCTGGTACCCTCCCTATTTTGATACCCAGATAGGTAATGCAGTGTTCCACCGGTGATATCCCGCAACCCAAGGATTGCCAAAAGGTCTTTGGCAGTGGCCTGCCCAACTCCAGCAGTTCGCTCTTAGCTATATTGACTTTGTATCCCGAGCATTGCCCAAATTCCTGCAAAAATTGAAAAACCTTCCCTAAATGCTCCTGAGGGTTTGACATAAAAAGTATGACATCATCAGCGAACAGGGCTAATTTCACTGCACAAGATCCCACTTGAATGCCTCTGAACATGTCAGATTCCTCCAAGAATCTGGCCATAGGTTCCAGTGCTAGATTGAATAGCAGGGGCGACAAGGGGCAACCCTGTCGTGTTCCTTTATGTAATTGGAAGGGATCTGATAGGAACCCCGAGGAGTGAACACGTGCTTGCGGGCTATTGTAGACTCGCTTCAGGAAGACCCGGAAATCTCCCTGAATGTTCATTTTGTCTAGCACCATCCCCAGCCATTCCCATTGTATGTTATCAAAGGCTTTCTCTGCGTCTAGCGCTAAAAGTGCCGGCCTGGTACCTGGCTGGGGATCGTGCCTGACTGTTTCTAGCACCGTCAATACCTTGCGTAAATTTGTCACTGCAGCCCTGCCCTTTACAAAGCCTACCTGAGATTTTCCCACCAGTATGGGTAGATACATAGCCAGTCGATTGGCCAAAATTTTTGTGAGGAATTTCTGATCTTGATCTATCAGCGAGATGGGGCGGTACGACCCCGGGTCAAGAGGATTCTTCCCCTTCTTGGGTAACACCTTTATATGCACTACCTTGGCCTCTGCTGGTAAAGCTCCCGTTCCTAGTAAAGTATTATAATATGCCACCAAGGTAGGGCTGATTTCTTCTCTCAGAGATTTGAAAAACTCCCCTGTGAATCCATCCGGACCCGGGGCCTTCCCGTTAGATGTTTTAATGGCGCTCCAAACTTCCTCTAGTGTAATCTCCGCGCTCAAATTACCATTCTGCTCCTGGGTAAGCCCTGGCAACTTCACCTTCTCCAAAAATTCCCTCCCTTTTTGGAGATCTATGGGTGTTACTGAGTAAAGGGCTTGGTAATATTTACTTAATATGGTATTGATTTTTTTTGGGTCCGAGGTAGGAGTTCCGTTTGATTCTTTAAGTGTTGAAATATGTGCCGGTGCATACCTCCCCTTTGCTAACCGCGCTAATAATTTGCCCGCCTTATTGCCGAAACGCATTAAATCAGCATCAAATTGGGACCGGTAAATACTCTCTCTTTTGTCTAACCATTGATCAAACTGTCGCTTGGCTTCCTTCCATTCCTCCCCCAATAGCATTGATGGCGAATGTAGGAATGCTGTGTACGCACGCCGTAATCTGCCGCTCGCTGCCTTGTATCCTTCGGTCATCCTACGTTTAAGATTAGACATATACTGCATGATTTTCCCTCTTATTACCGCCTTGGCTGTACGCCAATACAATGACGGTTCCGAGCGATGCGCTACATTATCCCCATCGAATTCCATCCACCACCCCTTAAGCTTCTGTGTAAAGCCCTCATCCTTTGCCAGAAAGGCGGGAAACCTCCAGATAAAATCCGTTCCTCTAGCTACTGTGTCAGCCAATGTAATGGTAACCGGAGCATGGTCCGAAATAACTAGACCTTCAATTGCCGCTTCACGTAAACGTCGCGCCATTGCGTCACTAACTAACAAATAATCAATACGCGACCATGACTGATGAACATGAGAGAAATGTGTATATTCCCGCGCATCTGGGTGTAAACTCCTCCACGCATCTATTAGGGCCGTGTGTCTTAAAAAGTCGGGCAAGATCCTATCTCTATTTCTCTGCGAACTAGTCCCTGCGCTCCTATCCTCCTTTGAAGACCTTACAGTGTTAAGGTCTCCCCCTAAAATCAAAAACCTAGTGCGATCCTGCTGGAGTTGGGTTTCCAAGTGACCAAAAAAAACTGTGTTAACCGTATTTGGGCCATACACATTATAAATACTGATGGTTTCCCCTTCATGCTCCATCACTAGATGGATCCAACGGCCCTCGTCATCCCGCTCCTGGGACACCAGCGTAAACGCAAAGTTTTTATGTACCAGAATTATAACTCCCGCCTTACCCTCCCTTGCCGACGAGCCAAAAACCTGACCCACCCAGAACTTTTGCAAATACTTAAACTCCGGCTCGGTAAGGTGAGTTTCCTGCAATAGGGCCACATCAGGATGCAATCGTTTCATGTGCCTTAAAAGTTTGGTCCTTTTCTGTGGGGATCTCAGCCCTTTAACGTTCCAAGAAACTATTCTCATGTTATTGGACCGTGTTTAAGATGAGCTAAAGTGCCTAAAAGTCGTGTGGAGTCCAGGGAGTCAGATCCGTCTTTTCCCAAGAGCCATGTACAAACATTAACATTAACATCATAACCAAACCCTGGCTTGTAAGCCAGAACCAACAAGGCCAACCATCCCTTACCTAACAAAATCATAAAATCACCTGCGGCAAGGGTTAGCAGTCCCTTAATACCCACTGGTGTATGTGACTTCACTTTTTTCTGTTATGCCAGAACGCGCCCCTCCCTCCCCCTCCCCCCCAGCCTGCCTATATGGCTCCTTCCATGAGGAAGTAACACCTGCCCTTGCCCCCTCAGTACCTCTTTGTCGCCTGCGCACCCTTATGTACATTCCCTTATCATTACTTTAACAGCCTAGAGTCCGTTAGGATTGCATCCTCACATTTCCCTATGAACCTTGCTTCGCTTTAAGGTTTCCCTACCTCCGTGTCCCCTATCTCCTACCACAATTTCCCTCAGTCTGCCATTGTAACAGATAACACTAATCCCTTGCGTGGGGGAGGCATTGTATCACTCCCGGTCAATCCCGCCCACCAGGGACAATCTCAGATCCTGATCTAACTCCCTCACAAATATCTTGCAGTGAAAAAGCAGGGAAATATCAGAATGCATATACTTCAACCTTGATAACATTGTAACATTGTAACAATAGGTCAACTATTGACCGGTACATAGTGCTGTATAAGACCGCAAAATATCCCCCTCAATAACTTTCAGATTATCTGTAAACTTATCTGTAGCTGGTCGGAATCTGCAATTGGCCTACAGCGTCCACAAAATCATCATCACAACAGCTTAAATAAAATGCGCCAAAAAGGACTTCGTCCGTCAATCAGGAGACGTGGATCGGGTGCGGTCCCGTGTTCGCCTCTGCGGCTTCGGAGAGTCCCCTCTATTTCCGGCTCGACCCCCCCGGGATCTTCCAGGTGTGGGCATTAAGGCTTCTGCCCAGGTACGCTCCATATTTAGCCGGTTCCTTTTGTCTTTCTTGACTTGCGCTGCGGACTATGTACTGGACTGTGACGCTCCTCTTGCTGTGATCTGTTCCCACAAAGCTCCGCAAGTGCGTCCTCCGCTTCCTGTGGAGTGGTGAAAACCTTATTCCGCCCGTTCTCTTGAAACACCCGCAGGATGGCTGGGTACTGCAGGCTAAAGCGTATTCTCGCTTGGAACAGCGCGGTGCAGATCTTGCTGAAAGCCCGCCTTCGTTTTGCAACCTCCGCCGAGAAATCCTCAAATAGTAGCACTTTCATGCCCATTATTTCCAAAGGACGCGATCTGCTGCGGAAAGCTTTCATGAGTGCCACCTTGTCATTGTAATCCAACAGTTTGAAGATCACTTGTCTGGGACGATGTGAATTGTGGTCAGCTGTTGCTGGGAGTTTTCTGGGGTCCGGCCCCACTCTATGCGCCCTCTCCACCCGGCATGGACGAGGGAGACCTAAGGCTTCCGGCAATGTCCTCTCACACACTCGTTGCAAATCAGCAGATATCACCGCTTCTTTCAGCCCCACCAGTCGCAGGTTGCTCCTCCTGGAGCGGTTTTCCAGATCCTCCACCTTGTCCCCCAACTGCGCAGTAACAGACAGCACCCCTCTGAGTTTGGATTGCAGGCATTCATTTTCATCCTCCAGCAGCGTCATACGCTGTTCTAACTCATCAGCTCTGATAGTGACTTGTGCCAGCTCCGCATGCACGCGGTTTAGAGAATCTTGCACCGTTTTTTCCAGCGCCTTTTGCAGGTCTGGCGCTATCTGTTTGGCTACTTCACGGGCCAGGGTTACATAGTCAATGGCTACTGGAAGAGCGGACAGTACATGCTCTGCCGGGCTTGAAAGCTGGGACTGATGGTGCTGCAGCTCATCTTCCTGTGTGTATAGCAGGGTCGCAGTGGCGGGAAGCGCCGCCATCTTACCTCCCTTTACCACGGCCGCGGCTGATTCCTCCATGGCTGGCCTCTGCGCGCTTCTGAGGAGGTACCTGTCCATACAGGCACCACCGATGATGTTGCCGTGTGCAGGGCTGGTGACTTCCCCGCTGATTATCGTCGCCGTAGCGACTATTGCGAGCTTACAGGCTGGACGGGAGCGGGAGCTCAGTCACTCGCGTCCTGCATCCCCAGCGCCGGCACCGGAAGTCGTCTCCAGGACTACTTTGATGTTGGCTTCTTTATTTTCAATAAAATGGTTAACGAGGATTGTGTAGTTTTTCTGTATTTCAATAAAATATTTTTTCAATGTCTTTGCCACTGGCTGATTGACAACGTCCATTACTAAGTCGGGGCTTAGTGTTAGCCGATGCAGAGGCTAACACGAACCCCCTATTATTACCCCGGTATCCACTGCCACCAAGGGTATCGGGAAGAGCCGTGTACGATCCAGTACCCGACCATCTGTAGTGATGGACGGGCACTGGGGCGGTCGCAGGCTGGTATTAGGCAAGGAGAGGACACAAACTCTGGCCCTTTCCACCCTGATAATGCTATCCTGCTGCTGTGTTGTATCTGTCTGGTTAAAAAAAATGTGGGGTACACCCCACATATTTTCTAAAAAAAATAATAATAATAATTGGAAAAAACTATGCGGGGTCCCCCCATTAACCATTTTATTGAGAATAAAACAAACGTCGTCATCGAAGTAGTCCTCGAATACAAAGTAGTCCTTCAACTGAACCTGTAAAAAAACACAAACCAGCACCAAAAAATACATTAGTAACACATAAAAATAAAAACAATTATTATACTTACATTTCCTGGGTCCAGCGCTGCTGGCCGCAACGTCAGCAAGCTGAGCCCTATATTTAATCCTATCATGTGTGATATTGTCTGCTGAGCCGCCGGATCTAATCCTATCATGTGTGATACTGTCTGCTGAGCCACTGTATCTAATCCTATCATGTGTGACAGAAGCTAGGTTCTCCAGCACCCGGGGCAAAGATTCAGTTTGGCGCCCCCCCCCATCCTCTTTCCCGACACCTCTTTCTCCCTTGCCATGTTTGTTTTCTCTACCAATCAATGACTTGTCATTTCTTTTCCACATTTTTTTTTAATGTAACTCGAGAATAAAAGAATTTGTACATTTTACAAGCAATATAGTTCTATAAACAACACCAGAACCAAGCTCATTACATATATACAGCACCAGAACAAAGCTCATTACATATATACAGCATCAGAACAAAGCTCAGTACATAAATACAACTCCAATAGCAAGCTCTGCACATATATACAATACCAGAAAAAAGCTCAGTACATAAACACAGCACCAGAACCAAGCTCAGTACATATATACAGCACCAGAACAAAGCTCATTACATATGTACAGCACAAGAACACAACTCATTACATATATACAGTACCAGAACAAAGCTCATTACATATACACAGCACGAGAAACAAGCTCAGTACATAAATACAGCATCAGAACCAAGCTCAGTACATAAACACAGCACCATAACAAAGCTCATTACATATATACAGCACCAGAATACAACTCATTACATATATACAGTACCAGAATAAAGCTCATTACATATACACAGCACGAGAAACAAGCTCAGTACATAAATACAGCATCAGAACCAAGCTCAGTACATAAATTCAACTCCAGTACCAAGCTCTGTACATATATGCAATACCAGAACAAAGCTCAGTACATAAACAGCACCAGAACAAAGCTCAATACATATATACAGCACCAGAACCCAGCTCGTTACATATATACAGTACCAGAACCAAACTCAGTATATAAATACAGCTCCAGAACCAAGATCATTACATATATACAGCAACAGAACAAAGCTCAGTACATAAATACAGCTCCAGAACCAAGAATGTACATCGACAATAAAATAATTGTACATTTTACAAGCAATGTAGTTCTACAAACACCAGAACCAAGCTCATTACATATATACAGCACCATTTCAAAGCTCATTACATATATATATAGCACCAGAACCAAGCTCAGTACATAAATACAGCATCAGAACCAAACTCAGTACAAACTGAAGTAATTTAGAGGCAAACAAATAGATGTGCAGGGCACAAAATAATCCCAATTTCCCAGCTGCTATAAAATTGTTGCATTCATTAAAATATAACTTTTATTGTTTAATTTAGAATCAGGATGCAGCAGAGAAAATAGATAGTTATACAATATTGAATTGAATTTAAAAAAAAATCAGAGTCGGTTAGTCTGACATTTGAGATCTGGTGTGTGTTAAGATCTCATGAGTAAAGTGTGGCAGGCATGGTCGGCAGCTGCAGACTGCTTGAAAAGCCTCTAGTGTCACACGGTGGTAAAGTTCAATGGTTAAACCGGCAATGATTATTAAAAAGGCGCTAGCCCCCCCCCCCCCGACATGTTTCACTGCTTCAGCAGCGTCCTCAGGGGATAATTTCAGGGCTATTACTCGCGCGTGCGATTTCCTCTTCCTAATATAGTGGGGGGACACACCTACTGCGGTGTGTCGTCCCCAGTGAGCGGCCAATAGAAATTGTAGAGAGGGTCGAGCCTTCACTGTGTTTGACTGACATGAGGACCGGCCTATACGGTGAGATGGTCGTTGTCCAATCAGATGTCGTTCTTGGCACATGCGTATCATAATCAAGTTGAGTGATAGAGTTTGGAGATTTCAGAGGACCGCTGTCATCGTCGAAAGACGTGACGGGAGCTGAGAGATGCGCTGTGTGTACAGGCGCATTGTGTATTACCAGCTGCGTCTTAATTTTACTCAATAATGGTAGGAGTATTTATTTGAAAATAGCCAGTTGCAAAATATGTGTATCCATATAAAGATGATAATGTGAATGTGGCCATTGTTAGGATCGAATATCAGTTTTGGCGCATGCGTGCCGTAGTCAGATCAGGTAATAGAATTAAGACGTTTGGGAGGACCGCTGTCATCATCAAGAAACGCTGCAATTAGGTAAAGCGTAGTGTGTACGAACATACTATGAATTGTCAGCTATGTATAGGTTTACCTACGTGTAGTATAACTACCTTATTACGTCTGGATTTTCCTACATATTGTAGGGCTACTTTATTTAATTATAGAAATGTGTGCATAGATTTGGAGACGATGATGTTGGTTGGAGATACCGAGAATAGTATCCCAAACGTGATGACATCTATAAGAGGAAGGGAAAGATGATGTTAGTTTCAAATTATACAGGAACAGTAGATTATAAACCTAATGTTAGGTCTGCTTAGGAAGGTGTGCTGATGTATATATGTGTTAATATGTTTTTTAGAAAATTGTATCACATGATAGTAGGATAGTAAGTAGTAATTAGTGATCAACAGTACCAGTGACTGTGATGGTATTGGATGGATGAATGAATAGTTGGGGGAAACTTATTAATAGATTAGTAGGGAGAACTATAAAAAGAACTATAAAAAGGCAGCAAATGTGAAACCTTCGTTTAGACCAGGGGTCTCAAGCACGCGGCCCGCGGGCCGCATGCGGCCCCTGGGGCTGTCATCTGCGGCCCGTGGGACACAGAGCCGCTTGTATCGGCTCTGCTCCGAGACTCTGGAATTCCCTGACATCGCTGTCCACATATGAACAGCGATGTCTGGGGCTTCCCCAGAGCCGGAGTCCCGAGCAGAGCGCTGGTGTCGGCTCTGCTCCGGCACTCTGTGGAATTCCCTGACATCGCTGCCCATATATGGACAGTGTGTCAGGGTCTTGCCCAGAGCAGAGCAGAGCGAAGGTGTCGGCTCTGCTCCTGGACTCTGTGGCATTGCCTGACATCGCTGTCCACATATGAACAGCGATGTCTGGGGCTTCCCCAGAGCCGGAGTCCCGAGCAGAGCGCTGGTGTCGGCTCTGCTCCGGCACTCTGTGGAATTCCCTGACATCGCTGCCCATATATGGACAGTGTGTCAGGGTCTTGCCCAGAGCGGAGCAGAGCGAAGGTGTCGGCTCTGCTCCTGGACTCTGTGGCATTGCCTGACATCGCTGTCCACATATGAACAGCGATGTCTGGGGCTTCCCCAGAGCCGGAGTCCCGAGCAGAGCGCTGGTGTCGGCTCTGCTCCGGCACTCTGTGGAATTCCCTGACATCGCTGCCCATATATGGACAGTGTGTCAGGGTCTTGCCCAGAGCGGAGCAGAGCGAAGGTGTCGGCTCTGCTCCTGGACTCTGTGGAATTCCCTGACATCGCTGTCCACATATGAACAGCGATGTCTGGGGCTTCCCCAGAGCCGGAGTCCCGAGCAGAGCGCTTGTGTCGGCTCTGCTCCGGGACTCTGTGGAATTCCCTGACATCGCTGCCCATATATGGATAGTGAGTCAGGGTCTTCCCCAGAGCGGAGTCCCGGGCAGAGCGCTATTATCGGCTCTGCTCCGGGACTCTGGGGAAGCCTCTGACATCGCTGTTCATACATCGACAATGATGTCAGGGGCTTCCCCAGAGCAGGAGTCCCAGTGATGTCAGGAGCACAGCTGGAGTCCCAGGAAGAGCCTACTAGCGCTCTGCCTGGGACTCCAGCTCTGGGCAAGCCCCTGACATCACTGGGTCAGCCTCTACAGAGGGCACTGGGGCAGCCTCTACAGAGGGCACTTTGGCAGCCTCTACAGAGGGCACTGTGGCAGCCTCTACAGAGGGCACTGTGGCAGCCTCTACAGAGGGCACTGTGGCGTTATCTACAAGTGGGTGTGTGACAGTATCTGAAGAGGACACTGGCATTATCTAGGGGTGTGTTGCATTATCTACAGAGGGCACTGTGGCCTTATCTACAGAGGGCACTGTGGCCTTATCTACAGAGGTCACTGTGGCCTTATCTACAGAGGGCACTGTGGCCTTATCTACAGAGGGCACTGTGGCCTTATCTACAGAGGGCACTGTGGCCTTATCTACAGAGGGCACTGTGGCCTTATCTACAGAGGGCACTGTGGCCTTATCTAGGGGTGTGTTGCATTATCCACAGAGGGCACTGCTGCACTATCTAAAAAGGGTCTGCCCAATCTTGACATGTGTGCTAACTGAGCCGCCGTACTGCATTTAGCGACACTTAAACTGGAAAGCTGGGTTGTTGAAATAAGCACGTGGAGAAATATCTAAAATTTTAAACCTAGCGCTAGGTGGCGGAAGCCAGATCTTACGAGGAATAGATGTTGTGGTGTAATGACTGTGCGTGAGATGTTCCCGAAGGTTCTTGCCGCGTCGATATGTGATACGGGGACTATCAGAAATGACCTCAGCTAGGTCAGGGTCTGCTTGTAAAATGGACCAATGTTTCCGCAGTATATTAGATATGAGGAGAGCAGGTGTCAAAATTTCCAATGCATCTGATAGTAGAAGGGTGTTTGTCTTTGTTTGTAACTAGATGTTTGTTTCCATATAGGAGTTTGTCTCTCGAGACTGCCCTAGCTCTGGCATATGCCCTATGTAAGGTCTTTTTGGGGTATCCTCGAGCCGTAAATTTTTTAAAGAGGGTATCGCATTCTTGTTGGAAAGTTTGTTCGTCAGAGCAATTTCTCCTGGCTCTAAGGTATTATCCTATTGGTATCCCTTTTTTGAGGGCTGGTGGGTGAAAGCTCCCCCAGTGAAGGAAGCTATTTGTGGCTGTTTCCTTGCGGTAAATGTTAGTGTGGACACTCCCACCAGAGTCCAAAGAGATCTGAAGGTCAAGGAAATTGATTTGATTGGTGTGTATTTGGTGAGTGAAATGCATCCCAATGGTGTTATTATTGAGGATATCCATGAAATTAAGAAAAAGTGTCTTGTCACCATCCCAAAAAACTAGTATATCATCTATATACCTGCCCCAAAACAAAATGTGACTAGTGAAAAAAAGTAGGTTCTCATTAAAAATTAATGTGTCTTCCCACCACCCCAAAAATAAGTTGGCGTATGTGGGTGCACAAACTGTGCCCATAGCTGTGCCTTTGAGTTGGTGGTAAAATTTACCATCAAAAAGAAAATAGTTGTGCGTGAGAAGAAATTGAAGAAGAGAAATTGTGAAATTGTTGTGTGCATGAAACTGTGTACCTTTTGTGTTCAGAAAGTGCTGAACTGCTTTTAAGCCAAGCTTGTGTTTAATATTAGTGTAGAGGGACTCTACATCTATGGTGGCTATTAGTGTAGTAATGGAAACATTGATCTCTTGGATTCTGGTGAGGGTATCTTTAGTATCCTTGAGGAACGATGGTAAAGTTCTGACGAATGGGGACAAAATCTCATCGACATATATGCTTATTCCTTGAGTGAGATTGTCATTGCCCGATACAATGGGACGGGCCTGGTGTTCTTGTGGATCTTGGGTACTGCATAGAAGGTGTAAAGGATCTGCCAGGCACAGCTTCGGGGTTAACTCCCATAATTAATCAGTCAGCACCTGAATCTAAATCCCTGAGACTGACTCCAGCTTCCACCACTCAGGCTGGCAGGCTTAGGAGTGGGAGAGCCTATCGCAACCTGGCCAGACTCAGCTAGCTCCCGCCCTCGGTCTATTTAAGCCTGCCCTTCCTGTCCCTCGGTGCTTGTGATTCTTTTCGTGTGGTTTCCTGGCCCAGCTACAGCTCCTTCTATTTTGATCCTGCTCCATACAGACCCTGGCTTACTGACTACTTTTCTGCTCTTCGTTTGGTACCTCGAACACTCCTGGCTTGACTCGGCTCGTTCACCACTCTGGTTGCTCACGGTGTTGCCGTGGGCAACTGCCCCTTTCCCTTGCTTGTATTCCCTTGTATGTTTGTCGTGTTTGTCGTGCACTTACTGAGCGCAGGGACCGCCGCCCAGTTGTACCCCGTCGCCTAGGGCGGGTCGTTGCAAGTAGGCAGGGACAGAGTGGCGGGTAGACTAGGGCTCACTTGTCCGTTTCCCTACCCCCCGTCATTACATAATCACAAGCCCATACCTAGTCTACCCTGGTCCCTGACACCACTATGGACCCCCGTGAGACCCTGGCTCAGCAAATGCAGGGTCTCTCCCTACAGGTCCAGGCCCTGGCTCAGAGGGTCAACCAGCCTGATGCTACCTTGGTAGTTCCCCTCACCTCACCTCTTGAACCCCACCTCAAGTTGCCCGACCGGTTCTCAGGGGATCGGAGGGCTTTTCTCTCCTTTCGGGAGAGTTGTAGGCTTTACTTTCGTTTAAAGCCCCATTCCTCAGGTTCTGAGAGCCAGCGGGTGGGTATAATTATGTCCCGGCTCCAGGAAGGGCCCCAAGAGTGGGCCTTCTCCTTGGCTCCTGACGCCCCTGAACTTTCCTCCGTAGATTGTTTCTTTTCTGCTCTCGGACTTATTTATGACGAGACTGACAGGACTGCCTTTGCCGAGAGTCAGCTGGTGACCTTACGTCAGGGTAAGAGACCTGTTGAGGAGTATTGTTCTGACTTTAGGAAGTGGTGCGTAGCTTCTCGGTGGAATTACCCTGCCTTAAGGTGCCAGTTTAGGTTGGGTCTGTCGAATGCCCTGAAAGACCTGCTAGTTAGCTATCCCTCTTCTGACTCCCTAGACCAGGTTATGGCTTTAGCGGTACGACTTGACCGTCGTTTTAGGGAACGACAACGTGAAAGTTTATGTGTGTTCTCCTCCGACTCCCCCATGATGCCTCCCGAAGTTCCGTTGCTTCGTTCCTC
Organism: Rhinoderma darwinii; assembly: GCF_050947455.1. NCBI lineage: Eukaryota > Metazoa > Chordata > Amphibia > Anura > Rhinodermatidae > Rhinoderma > Rhinoderma darwinii. Next base: position 36,032,621 of record NC_134690.1, on the reverse strand, counting down.
CCCAAAAGACTCAGCGATACCTATGCAACTCGGGGCCTCCGTGTCCCCCCAACAACGTAGAGAATTCCGCAGGAAGAATGGTCTCTGCTTCTACTGTGGGGATGACAAGCATCAAGTGAACAACTGTCCTAAGCGTAAGAATGCAGCCAGAGAACTTCTGCGCCTAAGTGATCATCGGGGAGGTCACTTGGGCGCACAGGTATTTCCCATAAATAGGAAACGTACTAAGATCTTGCTTCCCTTTCAGGTCTCTTTTGGTGGTAGGTCTGCTACCGGCAGTGCCTTCGTGGATTCAGTGTCCTCTACTAATATCATGTCTGTGGAATTTGCTATGTCTCTTGCTATGCCTCTGATTGATTTGCCTAAACCTGTCCCGGTAGTGGGTATCGACTCCACTCCTCTTGCTAATGGTTATTTTACACAGCATACCCCTGTTTTTGAACTCCTTGTTGGCTCCATGCATTTGGAGCAGTGCTCTGTACTGTTGATGCAGGGATTATCGTACGATTTGGTTCTAGGCCTTCCCTGGTTGCAGTTGCATAATCCCACGTTTGACTGGAATACTGGGGAGCTAACCAAATGGGGTAATGAATGTTTTACGTCATGTTTTCCTGTTAATTCTATTTCTCCCCCTGAGGAGGCGAACACGCTACCCGAGTTTGTTCAGGACTTCGCTGATGTTTTCTCTAAGGAGGCCTCCGAAGTGTTACCTCCTCATAGAGAATACGATTGCACTATCGAATTGGTACCAGGAGCTAAGCTTCCTAAGGGTAGGATATTTAATCTTTCTTGTCCCGAACGTGAAGCCATGAGAGAGTATATCCAGGAATGCCTGGCCAAGGGTTACATTCGTCCCTCTACTTCTCCGGTAGGTGCTGGCTTCTTCTTCGTAGGGAAGAAGGATGGTGGTCTTAGGCCATGCATTGACTACCGTAGCCTGAATAAGGTCACGGTAAGGAACCAGTATCCCCTTCCTTTGATTCCTGATCTCTTCAATCAGGTTCAGGGGGCCCAATGGTTCTCTAAGTTGGATCTACGGGGGGCGTATAACCTTATCCGCATCAAAGAGGGGGATGAGTGGAAGACTGCGTTTAACACGCCCGAAGGCCATTTCGAATACCTCGTCATGCCCTTTGGGTTGTGTAATGCCCCTGCGGTCCTCCAGAATTTCATAAATGAGATTTTGAGAAATTACCTGGGGATATTTCTTGTAGTGTACCTTGATGACATACTGCTGTTTTCCAAGGACTGGTCCTCCCACATTGAGCATGTCAGGAAGGTGCTCCAGGTCCTTTGGGAAAACAAACTGTTTGCCAAAACCGAAAAATGTGTGTTTGGGGTACAGGAAATAAAATTTTTGGGTCAAATCCTCACTCCTCATGAATTCCGCATGGACCCCGCCAAGGTTCAGGCTGTGGCGGAATGGGTCCAACCTGCCTCCCTGAAGGCGTTACAGTGTTTTTTGGGGTTCGCTAATTATTACAGGAGATTTATTGCTAACTTCTCGGTCATCGCTAAGCCTCTTACGGGCCTCACTCGCAAAGGAGCTGATCTACTCCACTGGCCTCCTGAGGCTGTCCAGGCTTTTGAGGTCCTTAAGAGGTGCTTTATCTCGGCCCCGGTGCTGGTTCAGCCCAACCAAATGGAGCCATTTATCGTGGAAGTTGACGCATCTGAGGTGGGAGTGGGGGCTGTCTTGTCCCAGGGTACCAGGTCCCTCACCCATCTCCGCCCCTGTGCCTACTTCTCCAGGAAGTTTTCGCCAACTGAGAGTAACTATGATATTGGCAACCGCGAACTCTTAGCCATTAAATGGGCATTTGAAGAGTGGCGCCACTTCCTGGAGGGGGCTAGGCACCAGGTAACGGTCCTTACCGACCACAAGAATCTGGTTTTCCTAGAATCTGCCCGGAGGCTAAACCCGAGACAAGCTCGATGGGCGTTATTTTTTACCAGATTCAATTTTTTGGTTACCTATAGGGCTGGGTCTAAAAATATTAAGGCTGATGCACTGTCGCGTAGCTTCATGGCCAGCCCTCCTTCGGAGGAAGATCCTGCTTGTATTTTGCCTCCAGGTATAATCATTTCCTCGATCGATTCTGATTTAGTCTCTGAAATTGCTGCTGATCAAGGTTCAACTCCCGGGAACCTTCCTGAGAACAAGCTGTTTGTTCCCCTGCAATTCCGGCTAAGGGTACTTAGGGAATATCATGACTCCGCACTATCTGGTCATCCAGGCATCCTGGGTACCAAACACCTCATTACTAGAAACTATTGGTGGCCTGGGTTGCCTAAAGACGTTAAGGCCTACGTCTCCGCTTGTGAGGTTTGTGCTAGGTCCAAGACTCCCAGGTCCCGACCAGCGAGCTTACTGCGTTTGTTGCCCATTCCCCAGAGACCTTGAACACATATCTCCATGGATTTTATCACCGATTTGCCTCCATCCCAAGGCAAGTCGGTGGTGTGGGTGGTAGTAGACTGCTTCAGTAAGATGTGCCACTTTGTGCCCCTCAAGAAACTACCCAACGCCAAGACGTTGGCTACCTTGTTTGTCAAACACATCCTGCGTCTCCATGGGGTCCCTGTCAATATTGTTTCGGACAGAGGGGTACAATTTGTTTCATTGTTTTGGAGAGCCTTCTGTATGAAGTTGGAGATTGATCTGTCCTTCTCCTCTGCCTTCCATCCTGAAACCAATGGCCAAACTGAGAGGACTAATCAATCTCTAGAACAATATTTAAGGTGTTTTGTCTCTGACTGTCAATATGATTGGGTCTCATTCATTCCCCTCGCCGAATTTTCCCTTAATAACCGGGTCAGTAACTCGTCAGGGGTCTCCCCCTTTTTCTGTAATTTTGGGTTTAATCCACGGTTCTCCTCCGTTTCACCCGGTAGTTCCAACAATCCCGAGGTAGAGGTCGTTCATCGGGAACTGTGCACAGTCTGGGCCCAGGTTCAGAAGAACCTAGAGGCGTCCCAGAGCGTACAAAAAACTCAGGCTGATAGAAAACGTTCTGCTAACCCCTTGTTTATGGTCGGGGATCTGGTGTGGTTGTTGTCAAGGAACTTGTGTCTCAAGTTTCCGTCCAAGAAGTTTGCTCCCCGGTTTATTGGGCCGTATAAGGTCATTGAGGTCCTCAATCCTGTCTCCTTCCGGCTGGAGTTACCCCCGTCTTTTCGTATACACGACGTGTTTCATGCCTCCCTCCTTAAACGCTGCTCCCCGTCCTTGGCTCCCTCGAGGAGACCTCCTGTTCCCGTCCTCACCCCTGAGGGGGTGGAATTCGAGGTGGCCAAGATTGTGGACAGCAAGATGGTCCAAGGCTCCCTCCAGTACCTGGTCCATTGGAGAGGATACGGGCCCGAGGAGAGGACTTGGGTACCCACCCGGGATATTCACGCTGGGGTATTGGTCAGGAGGTTCCACCTGCGTTTCCCCAGTAAGCCAGGTCCACTTAGAAAGGGTCCGGTGGCCCCTCATAAAAGGGGGGGGTACTGTAAAGGATCTGCCAGGCACAGCTTCGGGGTTAACTCCCATAATTAATCAGTCAGCACCTGAATCTACATCCCTGAGACTGACTCCAGCTTCCACCACTCAGGCTGGCAGGCTTAGGAGTGGGAGAGCCTATCGCAACCTGGCCAGACTCAGCTAGCTCCCGCCCTCGGTCTATTTAAGCCTGCCCTTCCTGTCCCTCGGTGCTTGTGATTCTTTTCGTGTGGCTTCCTGGCCCAGCTACAGCTCCTTCTATTTTGATCCTGCTCCATACAGACCCTGGCTTACTGACTACTCTTCTGCTCTTCGTTTGGTACCTCGCACACTCCTGGCTTGACTCGGCTCGTTCACCACTCTGGTTGCTCACGGTGTTGCCGTGGGCAACTGCCCCTTTCCCTTGCTTGTATTCCCTTGTATGTTTGTCGTGTTTGTCGTGCACTTACTGAGCGCAGGGACCGCCGCCCAGTATTACCCCGTCGCCTAGGGCGGGTCGTTGCAAGTAGGCAGGGACAGAGTGGCGGGTAGACTAGGGCTCACTTGTCCGTTTCCCTACCCCCCGTCATTACAGAAGGTGGATAAGGTAGGTTTGGCATTAAACATAAATTTATATTCATCCTGAGTGATTAGTTCTTTAGATTTGGCCTCGTTGAGAAGGAGGTCAAGTTCTAAAAGAAAGGACTCCGTGGGGTTCTTCTCTAGAATGGTATAGGTTGTTGTGTCGTCCAGTAACCTATAAACCATGGACGTGTAGTCATCTCTGTTTAGGATGACAATATTGCCACCTTTGTCAGATGATTTCAGTACGATCTCGTTATTTTTGCAGAGTGCTTCTAAGGCGATCTGTTCCATTGGACTCAAGTTGTTCCTAATTCCATACTTTTGTGTTTTAAGTTTTTTGAGTTCCGCACTAACCAGTTTGATGAAAATATCGATATGTGCAAACTGCGTGAAGGAGGGAGTCATGTGTGATTTAGTTCGTAGTGATGAGAAGGGGCCTGTGGCTGTGTTAACTCTATATTCATTTTCATTTGCTAGATCCTCTAAAGTTCGGTGTGGTCAAGCTGGTGAGTGTTGGTATTGATCTTGAAGTATTTGTGCAGAGCTAATTTTCTTGCAAAGAGATGGATGTCTTTGGTCCAGGTGAACTCATCAAATGCAAAAGTGGGGGTATAGGATAGACCCTTGCATAGGAGTGTTTTCTGATGTGAGCTCAGCTGGACGGACGACAGATTGCAAATTTGCATATTGTCAGAGGTTTGATTGCCTACTTTGGTTATTTTGTCTGGTTCCAGGGTGTTTGGTGTATTCCTAAAAAAGGAAACGCATTTGGAGGGCCTGTTAGGAAAGAGCCTGTATTCGCTGTAGTAGTAGTAGTGTTTTTCCCTGTGACATCTGCATTGATCCCCATCTGGGATGGAGTTGTTGGTATATTTAGTGTTGATGGCATATTTGTCGTCTTGGATGAGGATGAAGAACGTGTGAAGGAAGACACTGAGAAGGGCATGGAGGTGATCGTTTGTTGTCCACTGTAACCAGAGCATGTTGTATTGGTTTTGTTTGTAATGGTGTATGTTCTCTTAGAGGGGTTATATTTATTCATTTTAATTTTACGTTTGGCTCCTAGTCTATTGTCAGCAGAAGGCGGTTTGGGTTCGTCAGTACCAGAGACGTCTGATTCAGAGATATCTTCAGGTCTATAGGTACGATTCTGGAGAGGAGGATTGCGAATACGGTAGGTGTATGCCTGGCCGGTATCGAAATCTCTACGGTCCCTTTATATACTTGCGGTGTTTTCTTTCTTTGATTTCTTTTTGTAAATGTTCTATGTTTTTTTGTAATCTAATTTCGCAATCCGCAAAGTCTGGCTCGGTATTGAATTTGTATATCACTGATTTATTTTTCTAACTGTGCACTTATCTTGCCGAAGTCTCTTTTTTCGAAATCAAGCAGGTAATGTAGCATACGTAAAGAGCTTTCAGTTAATAGCTGTTCCCAACCCTGAGTGAACGTGTTGTCGTTGCGATATGCGTTGGGAATTATGTTTATACGTAGCCCTCTGTAGATAATCTTCTGCTGAATATACTAGTATATCATATATCATATGAAGCTTTACAACTCCGCCTGTGTCCTCTGAGTGAGGTTAGAGGTGGACTGGGACACGGGAGGAAGCTTTAGGCCGTGCTCACGTGTTTAGGATTTGAGGCATGGATTCCACTCCCGTATTCTGACGTTTATCAGAGATGTATGTTAGGCCTCGTTCACATCTGATTTGGGTTCTCAGGGGCCTCCGTCGCAGATCCGGCAAAGATTACCGGAAACAATAGCGCATTCTACGCTTTTTATAATCACGGGTACCCCAATGGAAAACCGAAGGAACCTGTTAAAGTAAATGGGTTCTGGTGGCCGCCGGCGGTGTCCCTTGTGCAACGGAACCGTTGCTTCCGTTATTTCCTTGCTGTTCCTCTTGTGAAGCAGAACTACGGAACACACTGACGCAGGTGTGAATGTAGCCTAAATTCCGTGTTCTATTCACACTCACAGGAAAATATTCACACTGAATAATGAAGGAATAATGCTGCAGATTTTAAAATCTATTGCCACAGGGTCTGTGCTGAAGATGGAATAGCTCCAATGATTACAATGGGGTAATCTGCGTGCGGATCTGCTTCCTGGTAGAAATCCGAGTTGTGGATTTCTGCCATTGGTTTTCCAAAAAAAATAAATAAATAAATAAATAAATATCCATATACATATCTGTGCAGTGTGAGGCTGGGTTCACACAACCTATTTTCAGGCGTAAACGAGGCACATTATGCCTCCTTTTACGCCTGAAAATAGGGCTACAATATGTCGGCAAACATCTGCCCATTCATTTGAATGGGTTTGCCGACGTATTGTGCAGACGACCTGTACATGACAGCTGTCAAACGACGACGCGTAAATGGACTGCCTCGGCAAAGAAGTGCAGGGCACTTCTTTGCCACATAATTTGATCTGTTCTTCATTGAACTCAATGAAGAACAGCTCAAGATATACGAGCGTCACAGACGGCTCGCAAAATGCGAGGAGGAGCATTTACGTGTGAAACGAAGCAGCTGTTAACAGTCTGTCTTTCACACGTAAATGCCTCTCATCGTGTGAACATACCCTGAACGTGGTCTTATACTGGTCATACACATTACATAGCTGTCAGCCAAATTTTTGTGTGACCAAAATCAATTCCTCCGACCCCCCCCCCCCACCATACACATGCATTCTGTGTTCGCCAAGCGTGCATGTATTCTGAGTGCAGAGAGGGGAATGTTCCACTGCCAGACACCTCTGATGCCGCTTATCCACCCTGAGAACAAAAGGATCGGGCATGTTGAAAACCAACGGCAGATGTGGAGGAAGAGCCGGGAGGTCTCCATACGTTGTTATGGGGACTGTGAAGGATTGTACATGGGGTTTAGACGCAGCAGATGTTTGACAGGTTAAGCTATATCATTGATCAGACAGACATTGGGAATGTGACGATGGCGGAAGGAATAAATTGATGACTGCAAATAAGTCATGAAGATATAATACGTGATGCGAGGTTATATAATCGCCATTCACATACACTTCTGACTTTTAGTTACTTGTGTCAGCGCTGTCTTATATTGTCACTGGCGAGGTGCAGTAGTGTGAAAGTTCCGGCAACCTCCATGACTACTGCAGGGAGGGCGCTGGTCGTTTTTAGGCGATCCTATGGGAGAATAATCTTCGGTCCTGACGTCGTATCCATAGGGGCTGTCTCACTGGATATATAGCTTGTTTCTATGCATGGCGCAACTTTAGTGACTTCCAAACACGTCTGATGCCGCTTATCTCCGAAAAAACAATGTCGTTTTGAAATTCAGCCTGTTTCCCCAAAAGGTGGTAGTGGGGGACAGTTGGACTCTCTCCTCATAGACCAGATATTGTTTGCTGATCCTGTCAGTCCGCGGGATCCAAGTCATGTAGAGTTTTGTCTGCTGTTTGTAATGTACATTTATTAAAAAAAAAAAAAAAAGTGTCTGTTTCTCTGGGACTGTAACATTGATGGCTTATCCTCTGCATAGGCCTTTAATGTTTGATCAGTCGGGATCTGACCTTTGGGGTCGCTGCCAATCCACAATATACCATCAATGAAGTCCCGGAGAACCCCTTTAATCAAAGGTGAAGCATAGAAAGGGGCACTGGCGTAGCTATAGGGGTCGCAGCGGTCGCAATTGCGACCGGGCCCCGAAGCCAGGGGGGCCCACGGTCCCCCGCACCACATCAATAAAAAGTTTCTATAGTAACTCGGGCCGCGGGCCCCTGTTACTATAGTAACATACTTTACTTACCTTCCTGGTTCCGGATCGCAGCGGAGGTCCTGACGTCAGGCGCTGTGCGCAGCGCATGACGTCACAGCGCTATGCCGCCGCGCACAGCATCGAGACTACAGAACTCCCGCCGCGGCCGAAGAGGAAGGTAAGGTTAGCCCTGACTGGCGGGGTCCGACTCCCGGGACCCGCCAATCAGCTGTTTTGAAGGGGCCGCAGCACTCGTACGAGAGCTGCTCCCCTTCATTCCTGTCACTTCATTCCGGTCACACTGTGAATCGGTGTCGGCGATTCACAGTATGGGCGAGTAGTGAAATGAAGGGGAAGCAGCTCTCGTACGAGTGCTGCGGCCCCTTCAAAACAGCTGATTTGCGGGTCCCGGGCGACACATCAGCTATTGATGGCCTATCCTGTGGATAGGCCATCAATGTTTAGGGACTGCACAACCCCTAAGCCTACGATGTATCAGGCTTAGGGGGCCCATGAGACAGGATCACAGATTGTGTGATCCTGTCTGCTGGGCCCTGTATCTAAGCCAATCACATGGTAGGCTTAGATACATGGCCCATGCGTGATCCTGTCTGCTGGGCCCTGTATCTAAGCCTACCACACTGTAGGTTTAGATACAGGGCCCCAGCACACAGTAATCTTATACTGTATAAGATTACTGTCTGCTGGACCCTGTATCTAAGCCTACCTTGTGGTAGGCTTAGATACAGGGTCCCACAGACAGCATCACACATGGGCCCTGTAGCTAAGCCTTAGGGTATGTGCACAGACACTAATTACGTCCGTAATTGACGGACGTATTTCGGCCGCAAGTACCGGACCGAACACAGTGCAGGGAGCCGGACTCCTAGCATTATAGTTATGTACGATGCTAGGAGTCCCTGGCTCGCTGCAGGACAACTGTCACGTACTGAAAACATGTTTTCAGTACGGGACAGTTGTCCGGCAGCGAGGCAGGGACTCCTAGCGTCGTACATAAGTATAATGCTAGGAGCCCGGCTCCCTGCACTGTGTTTGGTCCAGTACTTGCGGCCGAAATACGTCCGTCAATTACGGACGTAATTAGTGTGTGTGCACATACCCTAACACACGTGTTACTAATCATTTTTTGTGTGTTTTCTTACAGGTTCGGTCGTTGGACTACGGCGGATTCCAGGACTACTTCGATGACAGCTTTTTTTTTTATTAATAAAATGGTTAATGAGGGTTGTGTGAGTTTTTTTTTTTATTTCAATAAAATATTTTTTCTATGTCTTTGTGTTTTTTTTTTAAACTATATTACTACCGCCTTAGTAATGGCCGCCGGCTGATTGACAGCATCCATTGCTAAGGCGGGGCTTAGTGTTAGCGGATGCAGAGGCTAACACTAACCCCCTTTATTACCCCGGTACCCACCGCCACCAGGGGTGCTGGGAAGAGCCGGGTACGATCCAGTACCTGACCATCTGTAGTGATGGTCGGCCACTGGGGTGGCCGCAGGCTGGTATTATCAGGAGGGGAAAGGCCAAAAACAGTGGCCCTTCCCATCCTGGTAATGCTGCCTGCTGCTGCTTTATTGTATCTGGCTGGTTATGAAAATGGGGGGGACCCCACGTCATTTAAAAATAAAAAAATAATTGGAAAGAACGATGTCGGGTCCCCCCCAATTTTCATAACCAGCCAGATACAACACAGCAGCAGCAGGCAGCATTACCAGGGTGGTAGGTGCCACTGTTTTTGGCCTTCCCCAGCCTAATACTACCAGCCTGCGGCCACCCCGGTGCCTGCCCCTCACTACAGATGGTCGGGTACTGGTTTGTACCCGGCTCTTCCCAGTACCCCTGGTGGCGGTGGGTACCGGGGTAATAATGGGGGTTAGTGTAGCCTCTGCATCGGCTAACATTAAGCCTCGCCTTAGTAATGGAGGTTGTCAATCAGCCAGCGGCCATTACTAAGGCGGTGATAATAAAGTTTAAAAAGATACAAGCACATAGAAAAAACACAACCCTCATTAACCATTTTATTGAGAATAAAAAAAACGCCGTCATTGAAGTCCTCGAATCCGAAGTCCAACAACCGAACCTGTAAAAAAAACACAAACACAAAAATAATCAGTAACACATAAAGAAGCAAAATTATTATTCTTACCTATCCTGGGTCCAGCGCTGGAGCCGCAATGTCAGCGAGCGGGGCCCTGTATCTAATCCTATCATGTGTGATACAGTCTGCTGAGCTGTGTATCTAATCCAATGATGTATGATACTGTCTGCTGGGCCCTATATCTAATCCGATCATGTGTGATACTGTCTGCTGAGCCACTGTATCTAATCCTATCATGTGTGATACTGTCTGCTGAGCTGTGTATCTAATCCTATCATGTGTGATACTCTCTGCTGAGCCCTGTATCTAATCCTATCATGCGTGATACTGTCTGCTGAGCCACTGTATCTAATCCTATCATGTGTGGTACTGTCTGCTGAGCCACTGTATCTAATCCTATCATGTGTGATACTGTCTGCTGAGCCACTGTATCTAATCCTATCATGTGTGGTACTGTCTGCTGAGCCACTGTATCTAATCCTATCATGTGTGGTACTGTCTGCTGAGCTGTGTATCTAATCCTATCATGTGTGATACTGCCTTCTGAGCCACTGTATCTAATCCTATCATGTGTGATACTGTCTGCTCAGCCACTGTATCTAATCCTATCCATAGTTTATAGGGTCGTAGTGCTATAGATATTCTATGCTGTCTCATATACACACTTTTTTGGGGGGCGGACACATATGTATTGGGGCTATTTCCCGGACATTTTAAGCCCTGAGGGTATGTTCACACGGCAGCGTCCGTTACGGCTGAAATTACTGTGCTGTCTTCAGGAGAAAACAGCACCGTAATTTCAGCCGTAATGGCATGTGCAGGCGTCTTTTGCTGCGTCCATTACGGAAGTAACTGAAGCTGGTTTTCCATGGAGTCCATGGAAAACGGCTCCATTTACGTCTGAAGAAGTGACAGGCACTTTTTTACGCGCCACCTTTTGACAGCGACGCGTAAAAAAAAATGACCGTCGGCACAGAACATCGTAAGACCCATTCAAATGAATGGGCAGATGTTTGCCGACGCTTTTGAGCCGCATTTTCGGACGTAATTCAATGCTAAAACGCCCGAATTACGTCCGTAAATAGTGTGTGTGAACCCAGCCTTAGTGACGCCCCGGCTGCTAGTGCTGCATTGTTGGGTCACTTAGGAGACCCAGCGATGCAGCTGAAAGCGGACCGTCGGCCATGAGAAGTTTGCGGGGGGGGGGGGCCCAGTAAGAATTTTTGCATCGGGGCCCATGAGCCTCTAGCTACGCCCCTGGAAAGGGGGAATGTGCCCACAGGCAGGACTGACCTGGAGCATATTGTATCTCATTCTGTACAACTGCCAGGCCCGCTGCCGTGAGTATTACCTGCAGTTTATATACCAGGCTGGCAATCTGTATAATTATGGGTACATTCAGGCAGTGTTATCTAGGACAGTGTACATGCCATATGCCCGGTTCTCCAGTCTTTGTATATATAGATGTCACTGGATCCTCATGTAATCTTAGTGACTCATGTCCTGTAATTCCGCATTTTCTTGCCGTCTGTCACTTGTATATAATTGTCATGTCGTTTACACAGCCATCACACAGCCATCGGGTAGCTCTAACTTTCCCAGTACCTGCATATATATATATATTTATTTTTTTAAATAAAATTGTGTATTGGTGTGATTGGTGCAACTTTGTAATTATGTTTTATTTCCAATTATTTTTACTTTGAGATACAGCTGCTTTGTATTCTGTATACAGAGCAGCTGTATAGTGCACGGAGACATCAATGTGTCAGGTCAGCGGCACTGACTGGTTCAAGACCCGCGGCACTGACTGGTACAGCGTCAGCGGGATACACGCAGCATCGAGCTCTAATCGATCACATCCACGTTCATAATTAGATGTGATCAATAACAGGTGGATCCTGTGTGTCGGACACGCACAGGACCCGCTGTCACAGAATCAGTCAGTCCCGCTGAGCTGACTGATATAGGTTTCAGCGATAGATACAGCTGCTCTGTATACAGGATACAAAGCAGCTGTATCTCAAAAAAGTTAAATATTTTTTTTAATAAAATGGAATTACAAAGTTGCACGGATCACACTGATACAAAAAATATTGTTTTCAATTGTGTGCATAAGTAGTGGAGATCAGTGGTGGGGTTATTGGATACAGCTACTTATCTCCGGCTCTAGAGATGACTCATGACCTGAGAAGGAGCTGGGTTAAGATTGCCGCTTGGTGGCAGTGACAGGTAGTTGAGATTTGTAGCTGAGAAATGTACAATTGTAGTGCAATATTTTGAAAGGGTAACTAGACTTTAAAAAAAAAATGTTGACATGTCAGAAGAGTTGATTGGTGGGGGTTTGAGCACGCAGACCGATCGCTAAAACAAAGCAGCAGAAACGCTCGGGTGAATGATGTGCCGCTTCGTTTCTGATCGTCTGTCCTCGGAAAGCTGAGCAAGCGGTGTATGGACTCATAGACTTTCTATTGAGCACGTACACCACTACGAGGAAAGCCGATCGGAAACGAAGCCGCACAGTGCAAACCCAAGAGCCGCTTCACATCAGCGTTCGCTTTACGTTCAGGGCTTCTGTCGGAGGAATCCGTTTTGGAACCACGCAACGGAAAGTTAAACGGAAGCCATAGCTTCCGTTTGCATCACCATTGATATCATTGGTGATGGAAAAATTGCTAATGGTTTCCATTTGTCACCGTTCCAACAGGTTTCCGTTTTTTCGACGGAATCCATAGCGCAGTCGTCAATGTGGTTTCTGCGTGTGACCAGTGTTTCTCCTCTGCCAGCTATTCCTGGTTTCATTTTGTTTATTTTTTTTTCCCCTTCGTTTCTTTCGCAACTAATCGGTGAAAAATAGCCGGCAGACGGGAGTTTGCATGCTGCCCGTTTTTGTTTTTTTCACGCACCCATAGGCTTTAAGGCTAAATGCACAGGTTGTGGAATTTGGTTCAGAAAATCTGCAGGTAATTCCGCAAGTGAAATCACCTAATAGTGCGGTTTTTTTAAATTCGTTTTTAGGTGCGGTTTTTACAATTTGATGCGGACATAGGTGTTTTTATGCTGCTGATTTTGATAGGCTTATTTAAAGCTAGACAGACCCAATTCACAAGGGGAAACGCAAGATAAGGTCATACGGCGGATTTTAAAATACGCACCGCAGGTTTTTTCACGTGCAAAAAAAAAACCGTAACGTGTCAATGAGATTTCTTGAATTCTCATTTACTTTGCTGGTACTGTATTACGCTGCGGCAAATTCGCACCCAATATGCGTCATGTGCATTTGGCCTAAGGCCTTATTTGCACAAATCCGTTTTGCAGCTCAGAATCTCCAGTTATGGTCTATGGGTGCGCAATAAAAACAGACCGCGCACATCCATGTACCGTCTGGATCGCTTGCTAAAGAAATGCAGGGAAAAGGTTAAACCGGGAAGGGCTTACAGAGGAGAGAAAAAATGACACACCGACCGTCATATGCAGGAAAAATGGTCTGTTTTTTTGCAATCGCAATTTGTGCGCGCTTGTGTGAATAAGCCCCAACTGGCAAGTCTGTAAAAATGGCCTAGAATAGGACACGCTGTGAACTTCTCACTATGGACACCAGAACGGATGTGTGTGAATAGCCCCATTGACTTGTGTGCAGCCAGTTCTTAAAACCGCAGTACACGGATGGGAAACTTGTTAGTGTGAATGCAGCCTAAATCCATCCTAGATCACAGCGCTCCATGGTGAACCGAGCAAGACAAACGACAGGGTTTCCAGGAATATCCATTTATGGCCAATATTAGGATCGAGGTGCGACTGGTGGGGGATCTACGTTTTGTCTGTGTGATATTGTATATATTATATGTTTCTCCTGCTGCCTGAATTGCTAGAACCTAGAACCTGTGCGACACGGGGAGACAGTCTGCAGAAAAATAAAATCTATTTTTTTAGTTGAGTATTCACTTTTACATTATTGTGCACATCAATAAACTTTTCAGCCTCCGCTTTCTCCCCATTTTCTCCTGCTTTCCACAGTAATGGATTAGGGCATGGTGTATTGGGAATAAGCGTGTGAGCGCTGTGTGAACATGGTCTAACTTATTATTCCAATTTTTCTCATGTGCAGAAGGATGAAGCGTTGCAAAGATGAGAGAAGCCGACAAAACTGACGCCATGAAGCCTCAAGACCGGTACGGGGAGTTCCTTCATAGAGTTTCACTTATGTGATGCAGTGATATTCGGTGACTCGTTCTGGCCGTCATACAATCGTGACAATGTTATGGCATGATTCATGTCATTCTCCTGAATGCTCTTATAAATGGATGCCACTTATATAATAACCTGACAATGATTGGATGATGACTACTAGCCGTAATTCACTATTGCGGAAGGAGATTTCCTGGCAGTGGGTAAGATTGCAGTGTAGGTTTGACGTATCGTACGCCAAATGTATCAATAGGACCCCATTGATCGATATGTACCAAAAGAGGCTCCTTTTGGGATTTATGTGTTGGCATACCCCGTTTTTTTGTTTTGTTTTTTCTGTATGGCATACTGTCGTTGACAATCGGAGGCATCCAGTAAAATAAAGTATACCGCGCAGTATAGGAGGACAGCGGTTCTATTTTCTACAGCTGCCGTGTTTTTGGCATCCATAAAAAAATTTCATTTTTAAATAAGAATTGTCATTCCTTGGTGACCACCACAGCCCGGATTAGGGCGCACGTTTTATTCTGCTCTGTTGGTTGACAACTGCGAACATGCTGCGTTTATTGTGCTATCCGTCTAAATCACGGTTCTGTTTTATTTGTATTGTTCCAGAGTTTTCAGGATGAGGGGGAGGAGCAGCGAGAGGAAACGGTGCGACTCCTTTGTGAACAGCTTGTTTGAAGAAGCAGGAGACGCAGGCGTCATTAACGCTTCACCGGAAGATGAGGTATGTTATGTCATTGTAGGGATGTCACGATACCAGAATTTGGACTTCGATACCGATACTTCGTTTAGTATTGCGATTTCAATACCAATTCGATACTTTGTCAACAATAATAAAAAAATAAAAATATAAAAAAAAGTTCAATTTTCTGATGTGAGGCGCGAGGTGTGATGATGAATTTAACCTCCACATGCCTCCCATTAATAGTAATTAACCCCATCATGTGTCTCAGTCATAATGGGTTAATATGTAAGGTACATGATGGGGTTAATTACTATTAATGTGAGGCACATGGAGGGTAAATTCATCATTGCACCTCGAGCCCCACAATAAGTGATAGAAAGCAGTTTTTATTTTATTTTTTTACAGCGTACACATCATAAATGATGAGAAAATTGTTGTGCAGGTTATTACGGCCGCGCCAATACTGAATATGTGTATTTTATGTATTGAGACTTATACACACATTTTTTACAATAAACATTAAAATATTTTTATTTAACATTACTTTGTTTTTACTTTATTTTTTAAACTTTAATGTACTGGCATATATCTATATACTGATAGTAATGTACCGGTATATATCTATATTACAGTACATTAGCTGATACTGATAGTACACAGGCAGTTGTTAGGGCGTACTTAGGTATGTCCTAACAGGAAATATGGTAGGACAGCCCAGGGGTCCTTCAATGGACCCTGGGCCGTCTGCCCATATATGGTATGTCCCTCAATCGCGTCACAGGAATTCCCTGTGACGCGATCCAAGGGGCATCCACCCTTCGCATTTTCCCCTGAATACTGCAGTCCGCTGTGATCGCAGCATTCACGGGAATAACGGCGGAGATTAGAGGTTTCTCTGATCTCCGCCAGCGGGACTGTGGCTGTGTAATACAGCCATTGCCCCGCTCCTGACAGGAAGTGCGTGCGCGGTCAGCATGAGGTGATGCGGCCGGCGCTGCACTAATGAGCGGCGGTTCAGGCACTGAGGACAGAACATGGGGTGTTTTGCGGTGGTGCGCCCGCCATGTTCTGTTTCAGTGCCGGCGCTCATTAGTGCAGCGCCGGCCGCATCGCATCATCCTGACCCCGCGCACTTGTTATCAGGACTCAGGAGCGCGGCAATGACTGTATCACACATCCGCAGCCCCGCTCTCATACATTCATGTGTTACTATACTGAGCTGGGCGGCCGCACAGCCAAGTATTGAAATATATGAAATAATGGTATCTACAGTTTGGGGATGCAGAGTATCAAAACCTTATCGAAGTTTGTATGCATCGTGCATCTCTAGGTCATTGTGGGGATATGTCTGCCGCTTATTAGCCGTAATGTATACTGGGATTTTTCTCGCTTTTTCTTGCACAGAGCATTACCTAGAATGGTGACTATTTCTTTAAAAAATACACGTCTTCAAAACGTATTACTGTGGATTGCCCATTAGGTCCGCACATAAATTATAGCCCTATTGTAAATCAATATAGCTAATCCGTGTCAATGACGAGCCTTTTGTAGATTGTAAAATATATAATATACCCCATTCACATGTATTGCTGGCGGAATGTTCGTGGTTTCGGTCAGTGTTTAGACTCCGAATCCATGCCTAAATCTCGACAGAATCCTGAAAGTGTGAACATGGCCTACTGGGGTATTTGTTTGCTTAACTTGGTGGTTTTTCTCTTTTCAGGCAGAGGTTATCATCAAGATGTGGAAGAATGGGTTTACAATCAATGACGGCCAGCTCAGGGACTATACAGATGCTGCAAATCGTCAATTTATGGACTCCATGAGGAAAGGGTAAGTGCAGCCTAATACAGTGCTCAGAGATCAGACCTTGCGTAGTGGTGTCCAGTCGTGCCGCGTAACGCCTAACCGGCTCCTCCGCCTAACCGGGCGTATGTAAATAAAGCCTAATCCATATACAGTGACTTTCTTGATCCGGCATCCGATAAAGGATAGTTTGATAATCTGGCACTTGTTTCCAGCACACAACTGCAGTATTAGGTTTGATTTCTTCAGGCCAGAAGCAGAAGACTGAGCAAAAATAACCAATCAGGAAAATTATTAGAAAACAAAGTTCTAGTATGAGTTTTGGAACATTTTCGGAGAAACTCCGCAGTAAGAAGAGAAGGCAGGAGAGATCTTGAACAGTGGGTTATTGATTTGTGGTGACATGAGATCACATCGTCCATACACTGCTGTACATATATCTTTACATTGGGCTCCATGGATTATGTAATATGCTATACACATTTTATGTCTTTGGTTTGTTACCTTGGCGTCACACAAGGTGAATTGATGTCTTATATTCTTCTTTTATCAGGGAGCTCCCACCAGAGTTGCACAAGACCTTCGCAAAGAAAGAATTGTCAGTTAATGTTGAAGACAGAAAAAGTGAACATTACTTTATAAGAAAGAAGCATGTGGACCCGTTCTCCGGAGAGGGTCACCGCCTGGGAAGGTGAGGATTGTACAAGGCCCTGTGTACTTCTGTCTATGGGGATCGTTCATAGTGCACATGACTGCTGTGACTTTATCATCCATGGTGGTTAGACATTAAAGGGGTTGTCACAAGCGTAAATATTATCCTCTAACCACTACATAGGTGATAACCTGCCGCTCGGTGGGGGACCGACCACTCATGAGATTGGGGGTCCCGTTCCTCTGAATCAATGAAGCTGCAGGTTGAGCATATGCACTGCTGTTTTATCCACTAACTGGGACTGTCAGTGATGGAGTACAGTGCTCGACTATTTCCTGAAGTGCCATAGAGAATGGAGCAGCTGGGCGCATGCTCGACCTGCCGCTCCATTCATTCGAAGAAATGGGACCTCCATTCTCATGATCGGTGGAGGTGCCACGGTCGGACCTTCGCCGATCAGCGTGTTATCACCTATTCTGTGGCTAGGATAGAACATATAATCTTGGAACAACCTCTTTAAAGAGGCTCTGTCACCACATTATAAGTGGCCTATCATGTACATGATGTGATCGGCGCTGTAATGTAGATTACATCAGTGTTTTTTATTTAGAAAAACGATCATTTTTGACGGCGTTATGACCGCTTTTAGCTTTATTCTAATGAGTTGCTTAATGGACAACTGGGCGTGTTTTACTTTTTGACCAAGTGGGCATTATGGAGAGAAGTCTATGACGCTGACCAATCAGTGACCAATCCGCGTCATACACTTCTCCCCATTCATTTACACAGCACATAGCTATATCGCTATGTGCAGACACACACATACACACACACACACACACACACACATACACATACACACACACGTTACTGCAGTGTCCTGACAATGAATATACATTACCTCCGGCCAGGACGTCATGTCTAGTCACAATCCTGACACTTCTGTAGCGTCTCTGATATTTACAGCAAGGCAAGCGTAATCTCGTTTTAAATGACAGGTTGCATCGTAAATATCAGACGCTACAGAAGTGACAGGATTCTGAATAGACATGATGTCCTGGCTGGAGGTAATGAATATTCATTGTCAGGACACTGCAGTAACGTTATAGTGTGTTTGTGGCTGCACATAGAGATATAGATATATCGCTATCTGCAGTGTAAATGAATGGAGAGAAGTGTATGACGCTGATTGGTCACTGATTGGTCAGCGTCATACACTTCTCTCCACAACGCCCACTTGGTCAAAAAGTAAAACACGCCCAGTTGTCCATTAAGAAACTCATTAGCATAAATCTAAAATGAGTCATAACTCCGTCAAAAATAATCGTTTTTCTAAATAAAAAACACTGCTGTAATCTACATTACAGCGCCGATCACATCATGTACAATATAGGCCACTTATAATGTGGTGACAGAGCCTCTTTAAGGAGGTCATATGTGTGTTTAGGACATGGGCAGATGTACTTCTAATGATTTAACCACATCCATGGTTTCTTGCACGGTCACATGACCACAATTTATCTCCGGCCGTAATGTTTTGTATTTGGAAGTTTGTTCGCAAGTTTGTGGTTTTTAATTTTCTGGTCATTTTTTATTTATTTTTAAATCCTTTAAAAACTTATTACTTTACTGTAGGGTTGACTTTATCCTATGTTATGTACATCTAGGCAAACATGGACTGGGGAAGCCCTATTAACCTGTTATAACTCCTGACACTACTGTAATTGGCGCAGTCGTGTCACTGTATTAGATCAGCTGGTCAATCAATATTTAATTGTCTTATCGGTGCATAAAGTGATATCATAGAGAAGTCTGGAAAGAAAGTGAATCTATTCTGAGGTCTTTACTTTTCTTCTCTCAGTGCAACCCCAAAAGTCATTACCAAAGCAAATGGTTTGGAGGATGGAGGTGAACAAAGTCTCCCGAGTGTTGAGCTGAAGGCTGGGGAGCCTCTGACCAACGTCAAGATCTGGCTCGCTGATGGCAAGAGGATCGTTCAGAAATTTAACACTACACACAGGTAATCCAGAAATGCCGTTTTATTACGTGTGTGTGTGTGTGTGTGTGTGTGTGTGTGTGTGTGTGTGTGTGTGTGTGTGTGTATATCAAACATCAACTGCCCATGAATAGGCGGCGTTACATACTAAAGGGAATTTTTAATACAAGACCTCACCCTGAAGATGTGTACATGCAATTTAATTAATATTACATTTAAAGTAAAGCTCTAACTTTGGCTGTGTTCCAGAGGTAGGACCTTCACATGTCGGGAGAAAGTGGTTCCTCCTAACCGCCGTTTCACGTGACAAGGTGGCCACATCCAGGTGGAGACTTGGTATATACTTATTTATTGCATACCCCCGCACCTATTCACTTAATTTCCACTCACTCCTACAGGAGTTCAGGAAACAGCGCAGCAAAATGTGCTTGGCTGTTTCTAGGAAAAACCCGACCACCTCATCAGTGGCTGGAGCCCAACGGCAGAAGATAGGACTGGGTCCTATAGAGATAGGTGCGCGTCCCACCTCTAGGACCTGCATATAGCGGTGTCAGTGCGTAAAACTACACAGCGTATACACCCTGGTTGCCACTATGAATTCCATCCGAAAAGCCACGCCAAATTGTGGTGCGGTTTTTCAGGCCCCATGTTAGCTGCGGAAATCCTGCAGCAGTAAAAAAATAAATAAAAAAAAAATGAATAAACTTAAACGTACAAGCCCATAGTCATGGCGACTTAACTCTCTCTCTATCTTCTGAGCATAGCCCAGCCTCCTGTGATGCTATAGTCCATGTGACTGTTGCAGCAGTCACATGGGATGGAACGTCATGCCAGGATGAATGGCTGCGCTCAGAAGAGGATCGCCCTGCTAGTACTACTGCAGGGGGGTAAGTATGAGCTTTATTTATTAGATTCAAATTAAATACAAATTTATTTTGTTTTCATTTGCGATTTTTGTGGCTGAATCGCAGCGTTTCCACGGGATAAGTCGCACTACATAGGACTTTGTTGCAGGTTTTACCACTCAAATGAATTCTATCGAGAAACCCTTCAACAGAAGATCAGCGATTCCACAGCATAAATTGGCGTGCTGCGGCATCAAACTTTTTTTTTTTTCTTCTTCTGGACTAGTTTTTTTAATTTTATTTTTTTCCCCCTCGTTGTGAGGATGAGATTTTAAATCGCTCCTACTCTGCTACTGTAATGAAATCTGTTGCGGAAAATCTGCAGTGTTTATGCTACGTGTTCCTAGCCTTAGGCCTTATTCACACAAGTGTATTTCACGTCCGTGTTACGCGCGTTAACACAACGAATGTCACGAACCTATGCAATTCAATGGGGCCATTCAGTGTTTTTCATGTGTCTTCTGCGTGAAACTCACTGCATGTCCTGTTGTGTGTTTTTTGCGCATCACTTATCCATTGAAGTCAATGGGTGCGTGAAAAAAATGGACAGCACACGGACGTCATACATGTGCTGTGCGTGATTCACGCAACAGTTGCTGAAGAAATGATGAGAAAAAGCCACCGCCTTCTGTTTATTTTGCTGACGTACGAAACGTGTGACATATGGATGACGTACGTGCGTAAAAAAAATGCGTACACGGATGTCACACGGAACTGCAACGCAAGAAAAACGCTCTGTTTTTTTAAGCACGCAAAACTGACACCTTCGTGTGAATAAGGTGTTAATGAGTCCATCAGACCCACAGAGGTTTGCGTTTTTCCCATTTTTCTACTGCTTTTCTTTTGGGGCAAAAACACAGCGGCCAGATGTTACGTTAAAGTCTAGTAAAATATAGAAAACACTACATACAAAGCATTCATGCTGGACCGGGAGGAGATGACCGTAACGGCCTGTGATCTTTCTTTTTTTTTTTTAAACTCGTTTTATTAAAAGGAACTGTCAGAGTCAAACCATCACATACATCAGGATAACATTATACACTCAATAGTACATATGTCAGAAACATCATTACATACAGAAGGGATACTCGCAGGTACCCATGGTATTAAACCGTGGTTCGCAGACCACATATACATAATACAGATCAATCAAACATTCTATCAAAACTTTTAATCTTGTACATCACTATAGTATTAATATGCCCCCAGTTCGATATTCTACCCTAACGCGCACATCCTCCTCGTATGGCCTAAAGCGAAGCACCTGGAAGTGTCCTCCTCCCGACTCCTTTACCCGCTCCCGCCCCCAGCTTGAATCAGAGCAGCTGATAGCCCTTGGACTGTACAGTGACTGAGGTTCGATGAGCACCACCCATTCCAGATCAAATCAAATTTAGCCGGTTTCCCCCGGTGTTTATACACTATTTTCTCAAATGGAAGTATGTCATTGACTAATTTACGCCATTGCGCTACTGTCGGGGCCCTATCCGCCATCCATCTCATGGCCACCGCCTTTCTTGCCATGAATAGTGTTTCTCTGAGGAAAGTCCTCTCATATATCGACCATTGTTCCTCATTGAGCAGTCCCAGCAGACACACCTCCGGGCTGCAAGGTATCGTCCTCCCCAATACTGCTGTCAATACTGCAACCACCTCCTCCCAAAAGCTAAGAATCCAGTGACAACCCCATATTAGGTGAATAAAATCAGCCCGTGTCTCTCCGCACCTATGACATTGTGAGGACGCCATTCTTCCCATACGATGTAGTCTTATGGGTGTCAAATAACATTGGTGGATAATGAACATTAGTGCACGCCACTTATCCTCCGCCACCAGGGGCTCCACTCGCATTTTAGCCTCCAGTAGAAAATAATAAATTTGAGAAATGGCTCCACGTGTAGACGGCGTGCTCAACCTCACCACCAAATCACAGCTAGAATACCTCACGGAGTTCAGTGGAAATTGTGCTAATAGAGCATGATGGAGTTGTATGCAATATAATTCATCCCCCGGTGGTATATTGAATGCTGCCCGAATCTCACTCACCGTCATGACCGTCCCGTCTTCCGTTAGTAACTGTGACAAAGCAACTACCCCTCTAGAGGACCAGTAACGTTTTCCCACCATCCCGTGCAAATGTGAAAAACTCGGATTGTCCCACAGCGGGTTCTCCACCACCACCCCCACAACCCCCAAGAGCTCTTTAGCCTGTTGCCAAACTCGTCTGGCCAACTTATGCAAGGGTAACAGGGAGCGGTGTCTAAAATCATGCGGCTCCAATATCGGCCAAAGGGTTTTCAAGCCCAACACCCTGGCTAGATGACACTCAGCATTGGTCGTTAGGGGTGGGGGGGGGGGAGACCCAAGAAGTCAAGTATCTGAGCTGACCCGCCAAATAATATAGAAAAACATCCGGTAAGGCAGCTCCGGCCTCATCTTTAGACCTCTGTAGAATCGACAGCTTGAGTTTAGATCTCCCCCCCCCCCCATACAAACGGCGCGAATAGCGAGTTTATTATTTTAAAGAACCTTTTAGGCACCAACACATCCACATGCTCCAACACATACAAAAACTTTGGCAGTACTATCATTTTTAATAGATTCACGCGTCCTGCCACTGACAGAGGCAGACCTTTCCACACCTGAATTTTATCCCTTAGGTACGCGACCAAGGGCGCTACATTTAACCCATACGATCTAGAGCTATCCCTAGCAATATTAATCCCCAAATATTTGAACTCTGGTTGTACTGACAGTCCGCAGAACTGGGTGTCCCATCCACAGTTATCCTGCCTCAAAGGCATCAAATACGATTTGGCCCAATTAATTAGTAACCCGGAATACCTTCCAAAAGCGTTAATGAGGGATATGGCCCTGGGAAGGGTGGCATTGGGGTTTGCCATAAACAACACCATGTCATCCGCATATAATCCTATCCGGTCCTCTCTGTCCCCTATTCTAATTCCCATATATGCGTGATCCCTCCTAATGTTCAGAGCCAGTAATTCAATGGCCATTGCGAAAAGAAGTGGCGAAAGTGGGCACCCCTGCCTCGTGCCCCTATGGAGGCCAAAGGAAGGGGACAGGACCCCGTTCACCAACACCAGCGCTCGCGGAGATGTATATAGCAAGGAGACCCAATTAATGAATCTATCCCCAAACCCAAATCTTCGCAGCACTGCCAGCAAATAAGGCCATTCTACCAAGTCAAATGCCTTGGCCGCATCCAAAGATGCCACCGCCCAGTCCTGCTGCTCCTCCCATCCAATCTGCGCCACCACCTGTACCCGTTGAATATTCTCTGAGGTGGACTTGCCGGGTATAAAGCCACACTGGTCTGGGTGAATCATCTCCTTTATCACATTACATAACCTATTAGCTAGCATTTTAGTCAAAATTTTGTAATCCACTGTCAGTAGTGAGATCGGTCTATATGACCCACATTCATCTGGATTTTTGCCTGGTTTCAGCAATACAATAATGGTGACGTCACACATGGATTCCGGAAGAGTAGACCTCCGATAGCTATGCTCAAACAGGGCCAGCAATTGGGGGGCTAGCAGCTCCCCATACTGTAGATATACCTCAAGGGGATACCATCCGGCCCTGAGGCTTTCCCCTTGGCCATAGACGCCATTCCCTCCAAGATCTCGTCTACCGTAAATGGAGCATCAAGCATTGCCACCCGCTCGGCTGACAACGTAGGAAACGATATTCCATCTAAATACTTCTCCATCTCCTCCCTCCTATAATCTATTTTTGAAGCATACAACTGATCATAGAACTGTGTGAATTGTTCGAGAACATCCCTCGAGGAAGTGTAGATTCTATCGCCAGGCCCCACTATACCCATCACCGGGGGGATCTAGAAGTGTTCCGCACCATATGAGCCAGAATTTTACCCGATTGATTGCCCAATTCAAAATGAGATTGTTTACTAAAGAATAGACTACGCAAAGTCTTATCCCTCAGGACTTGTAGATACTGTCTACCCAAGTCCAGCCAAGCATTTCGGTTAGCTGGTGTGGGATACTGAACAAATGCCCCTTCCGCCTGTGAACATTTATATGCTAATTCCTCTTCATGCAGGGCGGAAGCACGTTTTACATAGGATATGGAGGATCGGAGACATCCCCTCAAATAGGCTTTGAGGGTATCCCACACCAGCGACCGATTTTCCATCTGCGCATGTGCTTCTATAAATATTGATAGCTGATCCGGTATACGATCGTTTTGTTGAACTAGCTGAAGCCAAAACGGGTGAATTTTACCCATACCCCTTCTGCCTACCTGTGGCTTTTTCAATGTCAGTAAGACCGGACTGTGATCCGAAATCCCCCTCGGTAAACGATCCACAGAGTCTACCTCCTGGAAAACCGCAATCTAGCCGGATAGGCCATCGAATATGGAATCTGCATGTCCCGGAGTCGGCGCTTGATAGGGACATATGACGCCCTTTGTCGCTGCAAATCAGGAGAAAAGTCCGGATATATGGACACAGATGCATTTTCAAATCTAATCCCTCCGGCCTTCCGAGCTTCCAACAGAACCGTGTCCCGATCTTTGCAATTCAACATCCGGGCAAGCAGTGGTCTTGGGGGAGCACCTGGAACTGGTAACCGTGCTGGAACCCTGTGTGCCCTTTCCACCGCATATGCTAACGAGAAGGAGGCAGCTGGAAACATCTCCTTCAGCCATCTTTCCATAAATTCTCCAGGCCTCTGCCCCTCTGCCCTCTCCGGCAATCCCACAATGCGGAGATTGTTGCGATGCGATCTATTTTCCAAATCGTCGGCTTTCTGGCGCCACAGATCGACTTTACGGGGCAAATCTTGAATAGCCGCCGGCATGGTAGCAGTAAGATCTTCCAAGGTGGATATCCTGCCCTCCGTCTCCGTGACTCTCTGCCGCACATTTTGCAAATCCTGTCTCAATAGGCCCACGTCCACTCTCACCTCATTAATCTTAGCCGTCAGAGTCGTCCGTGTCTCGAGGATGGCTGTCAGCAGCTTATCCGATGCCTCTTGCAGCGTGATTCCTGCATCCTGTTCCGAGGGAGCATGGTTGGATGTCCCAGCCACAGCTGCGGCCTGCACAGAAGAACTCCCGCCAGCGCCATCTTGGATCACCACGCGGGCATATGATTTCAGCTTTTCTGCCGCGTCCATCGCTTTAGACGGGCTCATCTTTTTCCTGGAAGATATCCTTCCCTTCCTACGCAGCTGGTAAGGAATTTTGGCTAATTTCAAGGATTACAGCACCGTCAGGAGGATTTTAGACAGGATGCTGGCCCGGAGCTATCGCCACACACGTCCTCTCACATCAGCAGCTGGCCACGCCCCCCGGCTGTGATCTTTCTTCCGGCCCTCACTTGCAGATTCCCCCTCCCTTACACAACACTGGGAAGTAAAACTTTTATCCCGCTACCTGATTTCCAACGAGCGTAGCACCGCCAATATTGTCCCTGGATTGTGGTGCCGTTTTGAAAGCTACAATTCTGGGCTTTAATATGAAACCATCTAAGTGCTATACCTTATATTCCGCAGTCGTTTAAAGTCATAACCTATTACATACGTCCTTGGCAATGAAAGGGTTCATGCCTTATTAAACCGGTTTTCCCACTAAGCAGATTCATCCCTTATCCACACGATAGGTGATAATTGTGTGAACACCACTAGGACCCCCCACCGATCAGTAGAACAGGGGTCCCGACAGTCATTCCTAATCACTGGACGATCATAGGGAGGAGGGTTTTGAATGGAGCAGCGGTCACCCATATGCGCTGCTGCTCCATTCAATGTCTATGGACCCAATGGAAACAGCCCAGTTCAGCCCTCAGCGGTTTCCATCGGCACTGTAGACATTGACTGGATTGGTGATAAATGTCCGTTGTGGGTAAACCCCTTTAGGGCTTATTCACACGAATGGAGAATACGGCCGTCTCACGGATTCGTGTATTTCAATGGGGCCATTCACACGGTCGCTGTGAAGGGTCCATTGATAAATAGAACGTGTCCTATTCTTCAGTTTTTACGGATCCCTCGATAGACTCAAGTCTATGGGGATCTGTAAAAAACGGGTACAACTCTGATGTGAAAAACAGCAGATTTTTAAGTCAGAGTTTGTGCTACTTCGAGTGAATCTGGACTTAAAGGGGTTTTCCCCACGAGGGACATTTGACCTATCCACAGGATAGGTCATAAATTTAAGATGGATGTGTGTCCCACCTCTGGAACCCGCACCTTTCTCTAGAATAGGGCCCCTTAAGCCCCGTTCTACCAATCTGTGCTCTGGCTGACTCCCGGCCACTTCCTGATTACATGGTCGGGAGTTACGGAAACAGCTCAGCTATGCTTTTTCGTAACTACCATTCAGTTGTATGGGACTTATGGAACTAAGCTACGTGGTTTTCTCCTTCGTGGTCCGAAATCAGCCAGAGCACAAAGTTAGAGCGTGTTTAGGGGGCCCCATTCTAGAGATAGATGTGGGTCCTACCTCTGGGACCTGCAACTATCTGACAGTTATGACATATCCTGTATATATGTCAAAAATGTCCCTCGTGGGAAAACTCCTTTAAAATAACTTTTGGCAGTCAGCCGTGATCGAAGGGATTCTCCATGTATAAGGCATAGAACTTTGTCGCTGCTTTGTCACCTGCAGATAGATACCAAACACTGCACATTTGCTATAATATCAGTGTTCAGGGGGTTAGGATAGATCTGCAGTATTGCCCACGTGGAGGTCTTATTGCAGCCAATGCATAAGTCATACCTCAGGGTATCTATGGCAATCCACACAGCTGGGGACCAGTGTGGCATCTGGCTGTAGCAGTACTAGATCTGTCCAGCAGGGGGCCTAGATAGATAGATATATATATATATATATATATATTTTTTACCATGTTATCTACATGATTTATATATAAAACAAAGTAGCAATTTTTGAAACTTGCCCTCCATATTACTTGTTGGGCTTTTAAATATCTTCACTCTGAGCATATGTGTGGACATAAAGCAAGGTTTACAAGGAAACGAACGCCCAATATTGTAACTTGTATTTTCAGTAATAAGTGTCCTTTTATATGCATATGACATGTGAGTTACTGATTTCTTGTACATACCTCTCCTTTCTTTCTTCAGGATCAGCGATATCAGGAATTTTGTAGAGCGCATCCCTTGTAAATCAGAGAAGATCCCCTTCACGCTGGCGACCTCCTTCCCGTTGCGGGACCTTTTGGATGAGACGGTCACCATTCAGGAAGCTCGGCTGCAGAATGCCGTCCTGGTGCAGAGACTGCAGAAAACCACACCACTGTTCAGGGACGTCTAGTCCAGACCGCATCAGCAGCGGGGACTACGTAATCCTGAGGATCATGCGATTTAGTGCTTGGGTTTTATTTTGTGATATCTGAGGATCACTGTGAATAGACGGTGTACATATCCACTGACTTACAGGCTAGTATTGGCTGCACGGTCCTATCCATGGCCATATGTGCAGTCACGGCTACTTTGCTGCGCCTTCTGCGCTGCTTTACACGTTGCGGTCCTGTATTGCTGTCTACAGGGTGCACTTACTTATACAACCGCTCATACTCCTCAGGTTTCTTCTGCAGGCCTTTCTGCTATGGATGGCTTTACAATATTCTGTTTGGCAATAAGTCGATTATTAATGGTTGTTTATAGAGGCGGTACAACACAGCTCCGAAAATGTCACTTTTACCTCTTAACTACACAGCGGTATTATACGTTATAGGATTTGAGATCACGGTTACCATGTATATTTGTCTGGAATAGAAGATAGTAGATTTAAAAGCCACAAAACCACCGTTTTGTTTCTATAGACACCCTGGTCTTATTTCTGTCTCGTTCTTTATTCGATATATTATCATTCTTTTTCAGACATTTGTTGTTTGCTTTAAGTCAAAAAGTGATCAAATGGGGTTTGACCCTCACCAATAGCGAGAATGAGCATGCCACAGTCCCCATCTTCTGCCGGATAGCTGGCTGCACTTGTGCACCCCCAACTTGATAGAATTGGGTGGAACTATGGGGGGGGGTGTAATTTCATCATTGGGTGGATTTAGAAGCTTCAATTCAATAGTGACCGCCTATGGATCCCAACATCTGATTGACAAGAATTTAAGGATTGGGAGAACCCTTTTTAAATTAGGTTATTGACGCAGGTGTTCTTCTCACGTTCCATTATGATGTATAGTAGTATCATGATAAAGTCATTTCCCTTCCTTTTTCCTTCAGGGCGTTTGATATAAGGTATAAAGAAAACTCTTTTTCTGCTGAGCACAATCGGCATTACTGCAGCTCACCAGCAGGGGGCCTGCACCACTCTACATATGAACAGTAACAGTCCCCTCTGCTGACGGAGCTCATGTCTTTTATTTAGCATGCTGTCTTGGATTGCAGTGCGTTTTTAGCTAATTGTAATATTTTTAAGTTCTGTTTTTATAAATTTAACATTTTAAGCTACTGCTGTCTTGGTCTGTTTTACTTCTGGCGTTAGGTCATAGGTCTGAACCATAGATGTAATTTGGTCCTAAATAGCTTGTGCATGTCTGAAGGATTCACCGGACGCCAAAGGTCATACCACATTATTTAAAATTTGGTTGGCCAATATTAATAAGGACTCGCAGTAAAGATGACCGGTCAGCTCAGACCTAGCGAGTTGCGCTGAATGTATTTTGCCGTGTTCACCATATTCACGGACTCATGAATTTGATAAATCTCTCACACAAGTGTAACATTGGGGATAACTGCAGTGACTCCTGAAAGCATACCATATTGTTCCGGAACAAATCTTACTGACTTCCTGGCGATCATATGATCGTTCACTACTACCGGGGCCAATACAGACCGTGCTTCTCTTTGAAAACACAGAAATGAAAACTACTACAGCCTTCTCTCTAGGGTCCCCATCAGTCCGACTGCCAGGCACCCTACATTCAGCTGCCTGATATTTTGGGCAGCCAGCTTAAACCTGCGGTTCACTAGTTAAGTCTTTGTATATGCAGGGAATTTTGCAAAAAAAGCAAATAAAAGCCCAGCCCAGCTCTGGCCACTATGAAGATATATAAGAAATGAATCATCCAAGGAAGTTTGAACTAAAAAAAGCGCACGAGAGCGAGATGCGTGCGAGCGAGACTGTCCGGATCATGAACTACTGCAATACATTAGTATTGCAGTATATCATGCAAGTGATTCAATGATCGGTGGTTCAAGTCCTCTAGGGGGACTAAAATAAGTTAAATAGCATTAGTTGTTGTATTTTGTTTTTTGTGAAATAAAAAAATATATCTATTATAATATTCTCATGGTATACTGAATGACTGATGAGCTCCTCACTGTGCCCTTTTTAAAGAATTAGAATATCATCAAAAAGTTAATTTATTTCAGTAATTCAATTCAAAAATTGAAACTCCATATATTCTATAGATTCATTACACACAGAGGGATCTATTTCCAGCATTGTTTTTCTTTTAATGTTGATGATTATGGGAACAGTTCAGGAAAACCCAAAATTTAGTCTGTCAGAAAATTAGAATATTATATAATCCCAATTTGAAAAATGACTTCATACCAAAATGTTGTCCTACTGAGAACTATGTCCAGTATAAGCACTCAATAGTTGGTCGGGGCTCCTTTTGCATGAATTTCTGCATCAATTCGGCATGGCATGGAGGTGATCAGCCTGTGGCACTGCTGAGGTGGTATTAATGCAGCGTGGCATGGAGGCGATCAGCCTGTGGCACTGCTGAGGTGGTATTAATGCGGCGTGGCATGGAGGCGATCAGCCTGTGGCACTGCTGAGGTGTTATCAATGCGGCGTGGCATGGGGGCGATCAGCCGGTGGCTCTGCTGAGGTGTTATCAATGCGGTGTGGCATGGAGGCGATCAGCCTGTGGCACTGCTGAGGTGTTATCAATGCGGCGTGGCATGGGGGCGATCAGCCTGTGGCACTGCTGAGCTATTATGGAAGGCCAGGTTGCTTTGATAGTGATCTTCAGCTCGTCGGCATTGTTGGGTCTGGTGTCTCATCTTCCTCTTGACAATACACGGTAGGTTCTCTATTGGGTTTAGGCCAGGCCAGTTTGCTGGGCAATCAGGCACAGAGATACTGTGGTTATTACACCAGGTATTGGTACTTTTGGCAGTGTGGGCAGGTGCCAAGTCCTGCTGGAAAATGAAATCAGCATCTCCATAAAGCTTGTCAGCAGAGGGAAGCATGAAGTGCTGGGAAATGTCCTGGTAGACGCTGCGCTGACTCTGGACTTGATATAACACAGTGGACCAACACCATCAGATGACGTGGCCCCCAAACCATCACTGACTGTGGAAACTTCACACTGGACCACAAGACACTTGGACTGACTCCTCTCCCCTCTTCCTCCAGACTCTGGGACCGAGATCTCCAAATGAAATGCAAAATTTACTTTCATCTGAAAACAGGACTTTGGACACTGAGCAGCAGTGTTGGTCCAGTGTGTTATAACAATTCAGCGCAGCGTCTACCAGGACATTTTCGAGCGCTACATATTTAATTTTTCCCCCAACACAATGTAGAAAAACAAAAGAAGCGTAACTGGTATTGCTGCGTCCGAATTATTACAATATAACGTTATTTAACCCTTGCAGTGAATGACCTAAGGAAAACAAATTACACCGACAATCGCTGTTTTTTTGGTCACTTCATCTCCCACAAAAAAATGAAGTAAAAAGTGATCATAAAGTCTCATACCTTTTTTTAAAATGGAACCAATAGAAAAAAAAAATAATCTGGCTCTTATAATATGGCGACAAAACAAATTTTATTTTTAGCAATCCTTATTTTCCTTGTAAAAGTAGTAAAACAACAAAAAATTATTTTGGTATCACCGTAATTGTATTGACCCGCAGAATAAGGTTAAACTGCCGTTTTTACTGCACAGTAAATGCCATAAAACAAAAAAACCCAAATATGGGATCACTTTTTCCCAGTACATTATATGGCACAAAAAATAGTGCCCTGAAAATCTACAACTCGTTCCGCAGAAAACAAGCCTATGTACAGCTATATCGACGGAAAAATAAAAGTTATGGTTTTTGTAATGTGGGGATGAAAAAATGAAATTGAAAAATTGCTATGGCGGGAAGGAGTTAAAAGTAAAGATCATGCGCTGTCCTATTATTTACTAATACAGTAGGATTCCTTTTAGGCTGGGGTCACACAGTTTTTTTGCAGGAGGAAAATCTGCCTCAAAATTCCGTTTGGAGTTTTGAGGCAGATTTTCCTCTGCCTGTACGCCGATTTTCGTGGTGTTTTTCGCCCACGGCCATTGAGCACTGTGGGCATAAAATGCTGCAAAATACGCTTTCTCTGCCTCCCATTGATGTCAATGGGACGTCAGAGGTGTAAACGCACGAAGATAGGGCCTGTCGCTCAAACCCACGAGCCAGTTTTTCCACTCGCGGGAAAAAAAAAGCATTCGCCTCCCATTTAAGTCAATAGGAGGCTTTTTTGGCGTGTTTTGCGGCACAGTTTCCGGGTCAAATAACTCAGTGGGAACTCCCCCTTAATCTGTAATCCAATAGTCCAGAAATTGGCATAATAAGTAATCTGAAATCTCACAAGGGCGGGGGCTGAAAACTGGTGAACCAATTATTACATTAAAAATTAGTGATAGTCCCTTGTAACTTTTTTTTGTTCCCTTAGGGACCAATTGCACCGCAGTTCACGTACTACGTCATGTTGTTGTGAAGCCCTAGCCTAAGTGATAACGTTTTATCTTCGGTCGTCTTCCAGCAGATTTTCTGAGTTGTTATTAATTTCTACAGCATACTTTGCTGTTCTCATCCAATAATCGATAATCTGAGACCTCCGGTCGTAACAATGTTGGATTAAAATAATGTAACGGTGTATATACTAGTCATGTATTTATCTTAATATGGGAAAATTCCTTTAATAGGGCATCTAATAATCCAGAAATTCTGATAATCTGGCACTTGTTTACAGTATAGAAATAAACATTTCAGACTCTTAAAAAAAAATAAAAAAATACTGCAATATAAAATTTGCATAAACTGCGAGTTTTTTGTGGCCAAGTTAATGGCATTGTCTCACCAAAATCGGCACTGATGGCGTGTACGTTCACTCCCGGACAGCGCCGTAGACAAACTTGTGACGTCTGCGCCACCATCAGGACGTTGTCTGGGGCGCTGCACAGGGGAGAAGAACTTCATGAACCGGAGATGTGATTATCTGCAGACAGGACATGGCATCCGGAGACTTGGCAGCTCTTTTGGCAGTCCTGGAGGTCTCCCCTTTTTCCGGCACATTCTGGGATGATGATACATAAGGTGCTGGGATTCTGTGTTATATTTCGGAATTGTCAGTTGTTTGAAAAGAAGAATGATTAATAAAGTTGTTAAAAACCAGTAAGAACAAAAAGTAAATGAGCACCAGAGCGACCAATCGGAGTCCACGTCTCATGTTCCCAGTGCAGGTTACAGAATTAAAGCTGAGCTGTGATTGGTTGCTATGGACACAACTATTTCTGTTAGACTGCTGTCATGGAGGAGAGGCAGGGACTGCTCATATTCCCCATTATATACAGAGACATCTTTATACTTGTCTGTGTAGTGAATGGTGGACACTATGGAGCTACAGATGATCACAGAGAAACATCTGGAAATGAATGGAACCAATACTGTGATCCCAGTCCCTATAACTGTCTCCTCGGGGGACTTGTCCCTGTCTGGTGCCGTCAGCCATTTTTATATAGACAGTTATGGCTTTAGTTATATATCTTATATCAGGTGAATTTATGTCATATTATGGGAGGAGCTGAGAAGACGCCCCCGACACAATGACACGTCCAGACTTCTCTAGTGGATACATATTTATATGGGAAATAATATAATGTCCCCGCACTTCATCCAGCGAATAGCAACGTGTCCATAAATGACTGAAGTATTATATAGTAGTATTATTTATAATGTACTGTCCTATATACCGGCCATATATCCACCACCAGTCCATCCATTATCAGTCCAACCACCCATCATCCATATATCATCCATCATCCACCCATCATCCACCCATCATCCACCCATCATCCCCCCTCCCTTGTACATACAATCCAGTGCTATGTTATTTATGGCTTCTGTATTATTGGGATATATGAGGGATTGTCGGGGATATATCTGTGTTATAATAAGTATATATAACCCCACAATTACATTGTATAGAAATAATGACATTGTCTCCTCATCTACAAGGTTTCGGGAGCCGAGGTGGAGAACATTTCCTCTATATAGAATTGGATTGGCTGCTCGGCCTGGTCCTGTCCCTTTAAATAATATTTGCTGCTGCTTAAGATGTCACGGAATGTTGTGAATGTTGGCTCCGCCCCCGCACATTATGACATCACTCAGATTATATAAGGAGCTGCTGAGCCGACACTCCGTTGAGGGTTGTAGTTGGTGTAAAGTAAGTCCGCTCTGTGTTCAGCTCCTGTTGAGTATTTTATTTTCTTCTACTGTTTCTCTTTCTCTCCTCTATTCTTCCTATATCTCCTCCATGTAATATTCCACTGTCTGCCATGGTAACGCACCGTCACCCTGTGATCGCGTCATGAGGGTGCCGTTGGGCTGGCATTGGTTATACGTCCAAGACCAGAGTTATCTCTGATCTTGGCCATTGCATTGGGATGTTGGCTGTATATTACCATCACTGTGCCGTAATAGTAGAGACATTTGCAGGAATAACCGGCTAAATGTGAAATGCTATTACAATGCGGTAAAGGATTAAAATATGGCATTCTGCCTAATGCCATATGTAGGAAACCCCAGTAGCACAGGGGTCCAGTAGGTAAGGGGCCTACTGTCACCTAAAAAGCAGCTTCCTACTGTTAGATTACATGTAAGGGACGGTGCTGATGAGTTTCATGGCTCAGAGTTACTGGTGGATTGTTAGAGAGACATAAGGGGGTGCGTATAAGGGGCACGTTATTGCACAGCGGCCTCCTGCAGTCCGTGCCTGTCACTATGAAGCCCCTCTGACATGGTATTAGTTACATGACCCCCATGCATCATTTACTCTGAGCATTCAATGGGAATCCATGTTATATGAGATAGTACACGTGCCGGGTCAGTACAACAGGACACAACCATAGGCAAACTTATTAAGACTACTATTAGAATAAGGAATATTATTGGGTTTGGGTTACACTCTTGTGCTGGACATTATAGCACATGACACCATTATAAGGCCATGTTCAGACGTGGCAGAGTTTTTCCGCTGCAAATGTTGGTGAAGATTTGGGGCAATCACGCAACGAATCTGCACCAACATTTGCATATTTGCCAGGTAATTCAGACGTTGCAGATATCACAGCGGACTTGACACAGATTTCAGTTTTTGCATTGCAAAGGCTAAAATCCGCAGTGAAATTCCGCTTCTTCTCCGCAATGTAATGAGCATGCTGCGGAGGGAAAATTCTGCACCGCAGGCTAATTTCCGCACCGTTATTTTCTGCAATGTCTGAACTAAATTTCCTAAAAATGTATAGAAAGAAATGTAAAAAACGGCTGCTGCAGAATTCCACTGCGGACTGTCCACAGCGGAATTCAACAGCAATTCAGCCACGTGTGAATGTGCCCTAACATGGAGCTACTGTATCTGGATTATTATACTGTCATGGGTAACACAATATGAGTGTGAATATTTCTATGTACATCCATGTATCAGGTACAAGATGGGCATGGATGACTGGGTACTGAGGGTTCTGGTACAGGTTGGGTATTGGTAATGTGATGGTTGGTCAATTTGCTTATATTCTCTGTATTAAATGACATTATGAATTATCAAGCATGCCAAATTACGAAGATATTTATTCTCCACTTTTCCTCTACATAGTTCTGCTTGAGTCTGCAAAAATATGTTATTATTGTGTATTATTCTTATATCCTTCAAAATGTTCAGATGGCTGTCTGGCTGAACGCCTGGACATAAAGTGCAACTATTTCTCTTCATCTTATGTACTCCCTCTATGGGAAAGAGCAGCTAACACCACTCTATTGTATGCTTGCCTCCAGATGCAATTCTGATGTCAGCATTTTAATGATGAATTATAATAATGCATTTGAAATATTCTCATAGTATGCTATTGGCTGAATAAGAGTTAGGGTACGTTCACACGGCTTATTTTCAGAAGTTTTTTGGGCTGTAAATGCCCCGAAAAATGGCTAAAGATACAATTTCAAATATCTGGCCATTGATTTCAATGGGAAAAACTGTGTTTCGTTCCCACGGGGCGGTTTTTACGCGCCGTTTCTAAAAATGACACGTAAAAAAATGCCTCGTAAAAAAGAAGTACATGTCACTTCTTGAGCCTTATTTGGAGCCGTTTTTTATTGACTCAATAGAAAAACAGCTCCAAAAATGTCCTTAAAAAAACACATAAAAAAACGCATGATGCATAAAAAACTGCTGAAAATCAGAGGCTATTTTCCCTTGATAACAGCTCCATATTTTACAGCCCTTTTTGGTTTGCCGTGTGAACATACCCTTATTGTTACATTGCCTCTGATTGGTTAACCTCAAGCCTACACCCCTTTTGAATGATATTATAATTGAGTTTGGCAATAAACCTCAGAGGAGTATTTTGAGCATATCAGCAGCGTCTGTGTGATTTATTCTTCTTCACTCATATCGAAATGAAATCTCCTGATTAGGATGCTGGATGAAGTGCCTGGCGTGAGCGTCTGTTGGAACTCTCGTCTAAATTTCAGTCTAATATATTTTGAGCCATTGACTTCCACAACAGTAACAATGAATAGGTGTTGTACATTTTGAGGTGCAGGGTGGGGATGGTTCTAGTATAAAATATTGGCAAAAAAAGGTCACAGTAGTTATTAATGATCCTTAATAATAAGTCTATAGAATATGTCCTAGATTCTCACTATCTTTTTTTATTCTCTAATAGGATGGAGAAGGATCAGGAGATGAAGATTGTGAAGGAGGAGGAGGAGATAAAGACTGAGGAGGAGAAGATAAAAATTGAAGAGGAGAATGAGGAGGAGACAAAGATTGAAGAGGAGGAGAATGCAGAGTTGGGAAATAATGAGGAAAAGATAAAGAATAAGGATGAAGAAGAATACTGGGATGAGATGTATGTAATGTAGGATCCCTGGTGATGGGCAGAGTTGTATAAATCAACATTTACATTCCAAATCACAAATAATATTTAAACTCAACGGATGATTTACCATCGTAATTCCCCAAAAACGACCTGAAAATGTTTTGGCCCCATGCACACGACCGTATTTTTGTCCACCCGTAAATACTGGCGTAAATACGGGTCCTTGGTCACACGTATTCGACCCGTATCGCACCAGTATTTACGGACCCGTGCCCGTAAATACGGGTCCGGTGCCACCCGTATTCCACCCGTATTTACGGGCACGTTTTCGCTGCAAAATTACACTGCAGTAATCGGCAGCCCCTTCTCTCTATCAGTGCAGGATAGAGAGAAGGGACAGCCCTTTCCGCAGAAAAAGTAAAAGAAATTCATACTTACCCGGCCATTGTCTTGGTGACGCGTCCCTCTCCTGAAATCCAGTCCGACCTCCCTGGATGATGCGGCAGTCCATGTGACCGCTGCAGCCTGTGATTGGCCTGTGATTGGCTGCAGCGGTCACATGGGCTGAAACGTCATCCCAGGAGGCCGGACTGGAGGAAGAAACAGGGAGTTCTGGGTAAATATGCACGTCTTTTTTTTTTTTTTTTACAGGTTGATCTATATTGTGATCGGAAGTCACTGTCCAGGGTGCTGAAACAGTTACTGCCGATCGTTTAACTCTTTCAGCACCCTGGACAGTGACTATTTACGGACGTCGCCTAGCAACGCTACCGTAATTACGGGTGCACACACGTAGTCACCCGTAATTACGGGAGCCCCATAGACTTCTATGGGCCTGCCCGTGCCGTAATTACGGCCTGAAATAGGACATGTTCTATATTTTTCAACGGCACGGGCACCTTCCCGTAAGCATACGGGGAGGTACCCGTGGCCAATAGAAGTCCATGGGCCTGTAAAAACGTGCCGTAATTATGGCCCGTAATTACGGGCGTTTTTACGTTGATGTGCATGGGGCCTAAGGATGAAGAAGAATACCCGGATGAGATGTATGTAATGTAGGATCCCTGGTGATGGGCAGAGTTGTATAAAACAACATTTACATTCCAAATCACAAATAATATTTAAACTCAACGGATGATTTACCATCGTAATTCCCCAAAAACTACCTGAAAATGTTTTTCATTTTTTATACCATACTATATAAGCCCAACCTACTTCAACCCCTTCCCGCCGCAGCTCTTTTTCAGATTTTAATTTTCGTTTTTTCCTCCCCACCTTCCAAAAGCCATAACGTCTTTATTTTTCCATCAATATAGTACTATGAGGGCTTGATTTTTGCGGGACGAGTTGTAGTTTTTCGTATCACCATTTATTTTGCCATATAATGTACTAGGAAATGGGAAAACATTATATGTGGGGTAGAAAAAGAAAAAAAACAGCGATTCCTCCATGGTTTTTTTGCGTGCCGTTTTTACGGAATTCACTGTGCAATTAAAACAACACGTTAACTTTATTCTGTGGGTCGATACGATTACGGCGATACCAAATATATATAGTTTTTTCTATATTTTACTACTTTTACAAGTAGAAACCTAAGTGTAAAACAGAAAATTTATTTTGTGTCAGCAAATTCCGAGAGCCATAACTTTTATATTTTTCCGTCGATTAAGTGGTATGAGGGCTTATTTTTTGCGGGATAAGCAGTAGTTTTTCATAATACCATTTATCACTTTTTATTTCATTTTTTGTGGGAGATTAGGTGACCAAAAAATAGAGATTCTGGCGTTTACAATTTGTTTTTTTTACGGCGTTCACTGTGCGGGTTAAATAATGATATATTGTAATAGTTCAGACTTTTACGGACGCGGCAATACCAATTATGGTTATTTATTTATTATTTACTATGCTCTAGGGGGAAAATGGGAAAAGGGTGTTTTTTTGAACTTTTAATATTTTTATTTTTTTTTTACACAAAAAAAAAAAAAAAACTTTATTTAACTCATTTTTACTTTTTTTATTAGTCCCCCTAGCGGACTTCAACCAGCGATCGTTAGATCGCTTGCACGATATACTGCAATACTAATGTATTGCAGTATATCGTGATTGTGACAGGCCACTATTAAGCCCTGCCGGAGGCAGGGCTTAATAGGTGTACAAAGATGGCGGACCTGGCGGCCTTCATTAAGCCCCCAGGCAGCCGTAGCAACCATCACCCCCCCACAATTGCGTTGCGGGGGGCGTGATGAGCTGTTAGAGGGGGTCGCCCCCCTCTTTCTAATGATTTAAATGCTGCGGTCTCTGTTGACCGCAGCATTTAACCAGTTAAACTAGCGGGATCATGCTCGAGCGCGATGGCGCTAGTTACCCTGAGCCCGCTCCATACTTCCCCTACCCGACTTTGGCGTATGGATACGTCAAATGTCGGGAAGCGGTTAATGGGTCAAAACCAGGACTATTAGCATGGCATGAGAAACCCCTTTTACCCTTTCAGGACTGAGCCATTGTTTGCTTTTTCATTTTAGTTTTTCACTCCCCGCCTTCCAAGAGCCATAACTTTTTTATTTTTCCGTCAATAGAGTGGTGTGAGGGCGTATTTATATTTTGTGGGAGGAGTTGTACTTTTTACTGACACTATTTAAAGTACCATATACTAGTCCTTCTCAATGAATTAGAATATCAAAAAGTTAATTTATTTCAGTAATTTAATTCAAAAAGTGAAACTCATATATTATATAGATTCATTACACACAGAGTGATCTATTTCCAGCATTTTATTTTTAATGTTGATGATTATGGCAACAATTAATGAAAACCCAAAATTCAGTGGGTCAGAAAATTAGAATATTATATAAGTTCAATTTAAAAAATGATTTTTAATACCGAAATGTTGGCCTACTGAAAAGTATGTACAGGATATGCCCTCAATACTTGGTCGGGACTCCTTTTGCATGAATTTCTGCATCAATGCAGCGTGGCATGGAGGTGATCAGACTGTGGCACTGCTGAGGTGTTATCAATGCAGGGTGGCATGGAGGTGATCAGCCTGTGGCACTGCTGAGGTGTTATCAATGCGGCGTGGCATGGAGGTGATCAGACTGTGGCACTGCTGAGGTGTTGTCAATGCGGCGTGACATGGAGGTGATCAGACTGTGGCACTGCTGAGGTGTTATCAATGCGGCGTGACATGGAGGTGATCAGACTGTGGCACTGCTGAGGTGTTGTCAATGAGGCGTGGCATGGAGGTGATCAGCCTGTGGCACTGCTGAGCTGTTATCAATGCGGCGTGGCATGGAGGCGATCAGCCTGTGGCACTGCTGAGGTGTTATCAATGCATGGTGGCATGGAGGTGATCAGCCTGTGGCACTGCTGAGGTGTTGTCAATGCGGCGTGACATGGAGGTGATCAGACTGTGGCACTGCTGAGGTGTTATCAATGCGGCGTGGCATGGAGGTGATCAGCCTGTGGCACTGCTGAGGTGTTATCAATGCGGCGTGGCATGGAGGTGATCAGCCTGTGGCACTGCTGAGGTGTTATCAATGCGGCGTGACATGGAGGTGATCAGACTGTGGCACTGCTGAGGTGTTGTCAATGAGGCGTGGCATGGAGGTGATCAGCCTGTGGCACTGCTGAGCTGTTATCAATGCGGCGTGGCATGGAGGCGATCAGCCTGTGGCACTGCTGAGGTGTTATCAATGCGGCGTGGCATGGAGGCGATCAGACTGTGGCACTGCTGAGGTGTTGTCAATGCGGCGTGGCATGGAGGCGATCAGACTGTGGCACTGCTGAGGTGTTGTCAATGCGGCGTGGCATGGAGGCGATCAGCCTGTGGCACTGCTGAGGTGTTATCAATGCGGCATGGCATGGAGGTGATCAGCCTGTGGCACTGCTGAGGTGTTATCAATGCGGCATGGCATGGAGGTGATCAGACTGTGGCACTGCTGAGCTGTTATGGAAGCCCAGGTTGCTTTGATAGTGGCCCTCAGCTCGTCTGCATTGTTGGGTCTGGGGTCTCTCATCTTCCTCTTGACAATACCCGGTAGATTCTCTATGGGGTTTAGGTCAGGCCAGTTTGCCGGCCAATCAAGTGCAGTGATACTGTGGTTATTAAACCAGGTGTTGGTACTTTTGGCAGTGTGGGCAGGTGCCAAGTCCTGCTGGAAAATGAAATCAGCATCTCCATAAAGCTTGTCAGCAGAGGGAAGCATGAAGTGCTCGAAAATGTCCTGGTAGACGCTGCGCTGACTCTGGAATTGATATAACACTGTGGACCAACACTACTGCCCAGTGGTCCAAAGTCCGGTCTTCAGATGAAAGTAAATTTTGCATTTCATTTGGAGATCACGGTCCCAGAGTCTGGAGGAAGAGTGGAGAGGCGTCAATCCAAGTTGCTTGCGGCCCAGTGTGAAGTTTCCATAGTCAGTGTGTCATCTGCTGGTGGAAAATGGTTCGGAATGCACTAGATCCAGGTAGGTGCACGAATAGGGTCCCAACCCAATCGTATTGTGAAAAGTATTCGGCACACTGAGTCGTAGGTAATGGATTCTTGAAATTTTTATTATGTTTGATGCCAAGGGTTAGGTGCAACGTTTCGGTCAAATGACCTTCGTCAGGCACTATAAGTATACAGAATATTTATACATTGGTATATTAGCATCATATACGTACATTGGTCAAAAGTTGAGTAAAACATAACGTAAGTAAGGAAAGTAAATAAATAAAAAACGAAATAAATCAAAGAACAGAATTGTGCATTGAAATATCACAGAATATATCAAGCAAGAACAGTATGAGTGTACGGACGACATCCTTGTCCCAAGCACAATAACGTAATCAGGTATGCAGCAATATAACGAGTTCTTCATATAGGCAGCATAAACAGTTCCACAGAGGCTGTGTTTAACAAATAGAGATATCCATACATAGCTCATTAAGGAAAAGACAGGGGTAAAGCAGTATCTCCTGTTGTCAAACAGGTACATCGCTAAGGGCAACATAGTAACCTCATAACATGGTAGTAAAGTGGTAATAAAGTGTGACAGGCTTCCATGGTCTGCAAAGGCTATCAGTCTAGTGCTAACTAGCATAACATCAGCTCATAGTTGTAATGTATTGAGTGCAGAGTTGTTGTCAAGCCTACCTTGTTACCCTGGTTTCTGGTATGTCCAGACGATCGGCGCTGTGGATACGAATGGCGGAATTCCGCTTCTTTTTGGCACTAAAATGGGGGATCTATGGTAGGTTTAAATATCCCTGAGCGGGGCGGGCAGTGGGCGTGTCCCAGCGCGCGTATGGTTATTGACGTCACGCCATGGGCGTTCTGCTAATCAGAGGACACTCGTGTCCTCTCCTGTCAAACCCTGCCTCTCCTTAATCTGATTGGTCCTTGCTGTCCTTAGTAACGCCTATATGTTATCGAGCGTGAAGGGAATCCCTGCTGTCGGCTCTCGGCTGGTCTTGTAGTTAGAATACTACAGCTACGCTATTTAATTATGGAAATGCCTCATCATTAGATAAAGACGCCTGTAACCCCTTGTGCCCATCTGTCAGATCTGTCACACGGCATTAAAATGAAAGGGAAGCGGATGGCACAGGGGGACGATCGCAGCCTGTTTCACCAGGGATTTATTTCACCAGAGATTTGAAAACTTAAGAGATGCCCAATGTTTCCCGGCTAGCTTTTAGGGAGTTGTGAATCCTGATCCTACAGTAAATCCTACCGTAAATATAAGGAAATGGTGCCATCTTTTCTCCTTTTTCTTCAAAAATATCTGTCACAGGTGAACAACAAAACGTATATTTTACCACAAAACGGCACGGTTTTCAAATTAATTGTTAATGGTTGCATAATTTTTAAGCTGCAGTTTGATTGTTATATACTAAGCGGGTCTTTGTTTGCGAAAATTTGCAGCCATTTGTTATAGAATTGCATGTCGGCGGAGATCTTGTACATGTATATTGTATAATAAAAAGTTCTACAACCTCTCAATATCATTTATGCATCAATATCTTACAGTTTTCAATATCTCTGCTTGCTGTCTCCAATAGATGCACTATGTGCCGTGCCAGAGACGTGTTAAAATGTGGGGAAACGTAGATGATATATATGCTTCTATACTTAGGTAATATCTTTGGAGAGCCTGCATTAGGGGGACAGTGTTTCTCAAACATAATATATTACAGGAGGTAACTAGTGATAGTTTGTCATAGTTGTCGTTTTTAAAGACTTATTAATCCCTTAGCGATGTACCTGTTTGACAACAGGAGATACTGCTTTACCCCTGTCTTTTCCTTAATGAGCTATGTATGGATATCTCTATTTGTTAAACACAGCCTCTGTGGAACTGTTTATGCTGCCTATATGAAGAACTCGTTATATTGCTGCATACCTGATTACGTTATTGTGCTTGGGACAAGGATGTCGTCCGTACACTCATACTGTTCTTGCTTGATTTATTCTGTGATATTTCAATGCACAATTCTGTTCTTTGATTTATTTCGTTTTTTATTTATTTACTTTCCTTACTTACGTTATGTTTTACTCAACTTTTGACCAATGTACGTATATGATGCTAATATACCAATGTATAAATATTCTGTATACTTATAGTGCCTGACGAAGGTCATTTGACCGAAACGTTGCACCTAACCCTTGGCATCAAACATAATAAAAATTTCAAGAATCCATTACCTACGATACGACTCAGTGTGCCGAATACTTTTCACAATGTCATCTGCTGGTGTTATATCGAATCTATATAATATATGAGTTTCACTTTTTGAATTGAATAACTGAAATAAATTAACTTTTTTAAGATATTCTAATTCTTTAAGAAGGACTAGTAATGTACTGAAAAACTGAAAAAAATTATTTACGGGCTGAAATTGGAAAAAAATGCGATTCCTCCATTGTTTTTTGGGTTTTGTTTTTACGGCTTTCACCATGCGGTAAAAATGACAACTTAACTTTATTCTGTGGCTCAATAAGATTACGATGATACCAAATTCATATAGGATTTATATATTTTAACACTTTTTTTAAAAACTATTTGTTAAAAAAAAAAATTGCTTTACCACATTCTGAAAGCCAGAACTTTTTAACAACTGAGCGGTGTGAGGACTTATTTTTTTGGAGAGAAGCTGTAGTTTTTATTGGTACCATGTTTTGTACATACATTTTTGATCACTTTTTATGATTTTTTTTTAGAGAGATTGGCATTTCAAATTTTACATTTTTTACAGCGTTCACGTGCAAGTTCAATAAGCGTATATTGTAATAGTACAGACGCAACAATACCTATTTTGTTTATTTTTTTTATTTTTGACATTACTTCAGAGGGAAAAATGGGAAAAGGGGGCTTTTTTGATCTTTTAAGTTTTTGTTTTTTCACTAATTTCTTTATTTAAATTTTTGTTACACATTTTATTAGTTCCCCTAGGACCATGTATTGCAATGTATTGTCGATTTTACAGGCCTCTCTTAAGCCCTGTCACAGGACGGGCTTAACAGAGGCAGAGTGAAAGCAGACCTGGGGGCCTTTATTAGGGCCCTGGGCTGCCATGACAACCATAAGCACCCTACGATCGCGTTGTGGGAGGAAGACGAGGTGTCGGACGGGGCCGCTCCCTCTCTTTAAACTTTTTTTTTTACCGCAGCATTTGACGGTTTACACGGCCAGGAACATTGCGATCGCTGTTCCTGGCCGTTAGTACTGGGTGTCAACTGTAATACACAGCTGATACCCACAGCATATGGAGTGGGCTCAGCGCGTGAGCCCCCTCGATACATCACCTTCAGCCCCACGACGTGCTATTACATTGTGCTACGCAAAGGGGTTAATACCCTAGACCACAAAGGAAGTTACCCCTTCACTACCTGGAATTTAACATTCGATGGCCTATTCTTAGAATGTTTGATCTGTGTGGGTCTGACCGGGGTCTAATCTGCACAGAAACGGCCCTGTACATA
Organism: Rhinoderma darwinii; assembly: GCF_050947455.1. NCBI lineage: Eukaryota > Metazoa > Chordata > Amphibia > Anura > Rhinodermatidae > Rhinoderma > Rhinoderma darwinii. The sequence continues at coordinate 35,988,376 of NC_134690.1, read as the reverse complement.
TGAGTATGGCTATGCCTTACAGGAAGGAGATGCCTTGAGCTGTAGTACCAGGCACAGTAGATCATATGGACGAGCCCCTGTGCCTGAGTAAACAGTAAACCATATGCAACGTTCCTGATAAGGACGGCTGTACTTGATAGAGCCGATGTCCCTCGATTGGTGGTAGTTTTAAAGTTTGGGGCTCCACGAATCAAACTGTAATGACATAACTGTATGGTGATGTGGGGGTATTATTCAGTTAGTGTATGGTGGTATTCACTGTATGGGGGTATTATTCAGTCACAGAAAGCAGTAGGCATTGATAGTAATGAAAAAGGCTTTTGCCTCCTGGGGTGTGGAGGCTTTATGAAAAAATGTTCTAGACACAACCCTGTTTTTATGTAGGATCCCTTTTGACATCACCACTCACGTTTTCCCATCAGGCAATCAAAGCCCAGGGAAAATATACCATATATAAAAGCTGCAATCTGATTGGTTGCTATGAGAAACTCCTCCTCCTTGTATCGACTGTTTCGTATATTATAACAGAGAACAATAGTATATTTTATATTCCTTTCAAGAACAATTATGTGTAATATTGGTATTTTTTTTTATTTCTTAAACAGTTGGAGGAAGAAAGTTGAGGAGACGGAGGTGTATTTCTGGTAATTATCTTATTGAATAATGAGCCTATTTCTCTAGTGTTGGATATAGGAATCTTCCATGTAGATGATATATGAGTAATCCCGGGGTGAGTGCTAATATGTCTACATAAAGGACGATAATACGGTATCATCTATGGGAATATATATATATATAGATTCCATTATTTAAGTGTGTTTATCTAGGAGAGACATATTATACTAGTATAGAAAGCTCGTTACACGGGTTTGCTAGTAAAAGGAATGATAAGTATTTATAATTGTGCTCTTTGAGAACGACGTTCTTCATTACAGGGTCGTCTTACTTCAGGGTTTTGCCTTCTTAACGCCTTGTTTTGGGAAGTGGTTTCTCGTTGTTCCTGGCGTTCCTCTGCACTCATAGTTGCTCTTCTTATTCTCTGAGCCAAATATATATATATATGATGATTATCAGCATTGTGCCTTTTATAAGTGAGCATGATCACACGTAGCAGCTGAGGGACAATCCTGATAATCAATATATATTATTGGATAACTCTAATGTAAAGAATTGTGTCCTGGTATTTTTTTTGAGATATGGGAATTGCATGCACAGTAATTCCTTAATTACTCCTAAAAATAAGAAAATCTTGAATCAAATCAAAAATGATTGACAAAAATCTAGATTTTATTTTTTGGGAAAAATCTACCAGCTCTACACCCAGTGATAACTCTGAGTACAGATAATGTAGATGTTACATGCAGTCCTATGTAACACCACAGATAACACAGTGATAACTCTCTGAGTACAGATAATGTAGTAGATGTCACCTGCAGTCCTATGTAACACCACAGATAAGACACTGATAACTCTCTGAGTACAGATAATGTAGTAGATGTCACCTGCAGTCCTATGTAACACCACAGATAAGACACAGTGATAACTTTCTGAGTACAGATAATGTAGTAGTGTCACCTGCAGTCCTATGTAACACCACAGATAACACACTGTGATAACTCTTAGTACAGATAATGTAGTAGATGTCACCTGCAGTCCTATGTAACACCACAGATAACACACAGTGATAAGTCTTTGAGTACAGATAATGTAGTAGATATCACCTGCAGTCCTATGTAACACCACAGATAACACACAGTCATAACTCTGAACACAGATAATGTAGTAGATGCACACACAGAAATATATACACTTACAGATACAGGGGCGTAGCTAAAGAGCCCTGGAGCAAAAATTCAGCTTGGACCCCCTACTCCTTCCTAACAGCACCAGACCCCTGCGCACACCTTACCCAGCCGCCTTGCACGACAGACCCCATGAATGCCTCCACAGTATAATCCCTCCCATAGCTGACCCCACAGTATAATACCCCCATAGCTGCCCACACAGTGTAATGCCCCATAGATGCCACCACACAGTATAATGCTCCCCATAGCTGCCTCCACAGTATCATGCCCCCCCCCCATGGCTGCCCCCACAGTATATTGTGACCCATAGCTGCCCCATACAATATAATGCCCCCCATAGAGTATAATGCACTCCATACAATATAATGCCCTATACAGTATAATGCCCCCTATTGCCGCCACATACAGTATAATGCCCCCATACAGTATAATGACACCCATAGCTGCCCCATGCACTATAATGTCCATTATAGTATAATGCCCCATAGCTGTCCCATACAGTATCATGCCCCCCATTGCTGCCACATACAGTATAAAGCCCTCATAGCTGTCCCATACAGTATAATGCCCCCATACAGTATAGTGCCCCCATACAGTATAATGCCCACCATAGCTGCCACATACAGTATATTGCCCCCATACAGTATTTTAAGCCCCCTTATAGCTGCCCCATACAGTATAATGCCCCCAATAGCTATCCCATACAGTATAATGCCCTCCATATAGTAAAATTCCCCCTTAGCTGTCCTATACAGTATAATGCCCCCATACAGTATAATGCCCTCCATTGCTGCCACATATAGTATAATGCCCCCATACAGTATAATGCCCCCTATAGCTGCTCCGTACAGTATATTGCCCCCATACGGTATAATGCCCACTATAGCTGCCCCATTCAGTATAATTCCCCCATACACTATAGTGCCCTACATAGCTGCCACATACAGTATAATGCCCTATACAGTATAATTCCCCCTATATCTGCACAGTACAGTATAATGCCCCCCATAGCTGTCCCATACAATATAATGCCCCATACAGTATAATTCCCCCCTTAGCTGTCCTATACAGTATAATGCCCCATACAGTATTATGTCCTCCATTACTGCCACATACAGTATAATGCCCCCATACAGTATAATGCCCCCCTATAGCTGCCCCATATAGTATAATGCTCCCCATACAGTAGATTGCCCTCCATAGCTGCCACATACAGTATAATGCCCCCCTTAGCTGTCCTATACAGTATAATGCCCCATACAGTATAATGCCCCCTTAGCTGTCCTATACAGTATAATGCCCCACACAGTATAATGCCCCCCTTAGCTGTCCTATACAGTACAATGCCCCAATACAGTATAATGCATCCTATAGCTGCCCCACACAGTATAATTCTCCCCATACAGTATAATGCCCTCTATAGCTGCCACATACAAAATAATGCCCAGATACAGTAAAATGCCACCTTTAGCTGTCCTATACAGTATAATGCCCCCCATACATTATAATGCCCCCTTAGAAGTCCCATACAGAATAATGCCCCCCATACAGTATAATGCCCTTTCAGCTGTCCTATACAGTATAATGCCCCCATACAGTATAATGCCCCATATAGCTGCCCCATAGATTATAATGCCCCCATAGCTGTTCCATACAGTATAATGCCCCCATATAGTATGATGCCCCCTCAGCAGCTACCATATGAGCCCCCCTCCCATACCCAGTATAATGCCCCCATATGTACATACCTAATAGAAAAATAATAACATAATTACTTACCTATCCCCATTCCCACGATGGGTGGAGAATCCTTCTCCTCCGGTCTGTGCTGTGAGTGACTCACTACATCGCGCCTGCCTGCGCCGAGCCGCTCGCGGCACAGTGAATACTGGAGCAGGACTCCAGCATTGCACTGAACTGTATTTGCGTCCTGAGGACGCAAATACAGTTGGAAGAGCGGTCAGCACTGGGTGGCAACAGGGCCCTGCGGGCTCCACAGGCTTGGGGGCCCGGTCGCAGCTGCGACCGATGCGATCTCTATAGCTACGCCACTATACAGATACATATATAGGCACTTAGACACACACACACACACGCACACACACACACACACACACGCACACACACACACACACACACACACACACACACAAAGACACACATACCCACATACTGGAATTTATACACACACAAATACTCAGACTCACAGACAAATGGAGGCACAAACAACAGACAGACTGAGCACTCACATCTCCTTCCTCACAGGCTTCTTGCAGGTCGGGCTGTGGGCAGAGCTAACTGTGCCTCGGACACCACATCCTTGCCAAATATGATAGATGATTTTTTTGGTAGGTTTCAGTTTTGTTATTCTAACTGGATTTGTATTTTCTCTTCCAGGCCATCAGGATATGGAGATGATCCTTTTTGGATTACCCTTGAGGAAATACCGTAAGTCTGTAGAACAAAAAGGATTATATTTTTCCTGTCAAAATGACGGACACTTCGGCGGAACCCAGCTGACCCATTAAAAGTCAATGGCGTCTGCAGGGCACCACTGGTATTCTTAGTGCAATAGATCCAGCATGGTGGTATTATTCAGTCACTACATGGTGGTATTATTCAGTCACTGCATGGTGGTATTATTAAGTCACTCTATGGTGGTATTATTCAGTCACTGTATGGTGGTATTATTTAGTCACTGTATGGTGGTATTATTTAGTCACTGTATGGTGGTATTATTCAGTCACTGAATGGTGGTATTATTCAGTCACTCTATGGTGGTATTATTCAGTTACTGTATGGAGGTATTATTCATTGACTGTATTGAGGTATTATTCATTGACTGTATGGAGCTACTATACAGTCACTGTATGGTGGTATTATTCACTTACTGTATGGAGTTATTATTCATTTACTGTTTGGAGCTATTATTCAGTCACTGTATGGTGGTATTATCCAGTCAGTGTATGGTGGTATTATTCAGTCACTACATGGTGGTATTATTCAGTCACTGCATGGTGGTATTATTAAGTCACTCTATGGTGGTATTATTTAGTCACTGTACGGTGGTATTATTCAGTCACTGTATGGAGGTATTATTTAGTCACTGTATGGTGGTATTATTCAGTCACTGCATGGTGGTATTATTAAGTCACTCTATGGTGGTATTATTTAGTCACTGTACGGTGGTATTATTTAGTCACTGTATGGAGGTATTATTTAGTCACTGTATGGTGGTATTATTCAGTCACTGAATGGTGGTATTATTCAGTCACTCTATGGTGGTATTATTCAGTCACTGTATGGAGGTATTATTCAGTTAGGCGGAATTCACACGACAGGGTTTCCCGGCCGGGTGCCGGCCGTTTATAAATCGGCCGGCACCCGGCTGCATTAGGAACAATAGACCCCTAATGGGGCTATTCACACGACCAATTTTTTGACGGCCGGGACATGCCCTATTTTCGGCCGGGTACCCGGCCGCCCGGCTCCCATAGAAGTCTATGGGGCCGGGTAATACACGGCCATCACCGGAATATGTCCTGAGTGATGGCCGGGTCTATCGTCGCACGCGCACGCTCTCTCCTCCTCCTCACAGTGTAGAGTGCAGAGGAGGAGGTTCTTTTTTTGCTCCCTGTAGGAGTCGAAATCCCCAATCCCCGGTCGGGGATTCCGCTACAGGAGAAGTGCGTGACTACACTGTCCATATATGGACACAACGAAGTCACTCACTTCTGCAGCGGAATCCCCCGACTCTATGGCCGGGGATGCCGCTACAGGAGAAATAAGTGACTACACTGTCCATATATGGACACAGCGATGTCACTCACTTCTGCAGCTGAATCCCCGACTCTATGGCCGGGGATTCCGCTACAGGAGAAGTGAGTGACTACACTGTCCATATATAGACACAGCGATGTCACTCATTTCTGCAGCGGAATCCCCGACTCTATGGCCGGGGATTCCGCTACAGGAGAAGTGAGTGACTACACTGTCCATATATGGACACAGCGATGTCCCTCACTTCTGCAGCGGAATCCCCGACTCTATGGCCGGGAATTCCGCTACAGGAGAAGTGAGTGACTACACTGTCCATATATGGACAGTGACGTCACTCACTTCTGAAGCGGAATTCCCGACCTGTGGCAGGGATTTCCTCTCCAGGAGAAGTCAGTGACTCCACTGTCCATATATGGACATCGAAGTCAGTGACTTCTCCTGGAAGGGGGGGATGGGTGCAACCTACAGGGGGCTGTGTGGCATCACCTACAGGGGACTTGGTGGCATCACCTACAGGGGGCTTGGTGACACCACCTACAGGGGGCTTGGTGGCACTGCCTGCAGGGGGCTGGGTGGCATCGCCTACAGGGGGCTGGGTGGCATCGCCTACAGGGGGCTGGGTGGCATCGCCTACAGGGGGCAGGGTGGCATCGCCTGCAAGGGGCTGTGTGGCATCGCCTGCAGGGGGCTGTGTGGCATCGCCTACAGGGGGCAGGGTGGCATCGCCTACAGGTGGCTGTGTGGCATCGCCTACAGGTGGCTGTGTGGCATCGCCTACAGGTGGCTGTGTGGCATCCCCTACAGGGGGCTGTGTGGCATCCCCTACAGGGGGCTGGGTGGCATCACCTACAGGGGGCTGGGTGGCATCACCTACAGGGGACTTGGTGGCATCACCTACAGGGGACTTGGTGGCATCACCTACAGGGGACTTGGTGGCATTACCTACAGGGGGCTGTGTGGCATCACCTACAGGGGGCTGTGTGGCATCACCTACAGAGGGCTGTGTGGCATCACCAACAGGGGGCTGTGTTTCATCACCAACAGGGGGCTGTGTGGCATTACCTACAGGGGGCTGGGTGGCATTACCTACCAGGGGGGCTGTGGCATTATCTACAAAGGGCTGTGTGGGGCAAAAATTGAAATGAAATTCATCCCATTTTAAAACGGACAGGGAAAAAAACGGATGCAAATCGGGTCCAAATCGGCCGGTAAAAACGGCAACTCGGCCCGGAACGGATGCAAACCGGATGCAAACCGGCCGGGAAAATCGGCCAAAAACGGCCGATTTTCCCGGCCGACACTCGGACCCTGTCGTGTGAATGAGGCCTTAGTGTATGGTAATATTATTCTGTCAGTGTCTGCAGCTATTATTCAGTCAGTGTAGGGTGGTATTATTCAGTTACTGTATGGTGGTATTATTCAGTTACTGTATGGTGGTATTATTTAGTCACTGAATGGTGGTATTATTTAGTCACTGTACGGTGGTATTATTTAGTCACTGTATGGAGGTATTATTTAGTCAGTGAATGGTGGTATTATTCAGTTACTGCATGGTAGTATTATATAGTCACTGTATAGAGGTATTATTTAGTCAGTGAATGGTGGTATTATTCAGTTACTGCATGGTAGTATTATATAGTCACTGTATGGTGGTATTATTCAGTTACTGTATGGTGGTATTATTCAGTCACTGTATGGTGGTATTATTTAGTCACTGTATGGTGGTATTATTTAGTCACTGTATGGAGGTATTATTCAGTCGGTGTATGGTGGTATTATTCAGTTACTGCATGGTAGTATTATATAGTCACTGTATGGAGGTATTATTCAGTCAGTGTATGGTGGTATTATTCAGTTACTATATGGTGGTATTATTCAATTACTGCATGCACACCTTACCCAGCCGCCTTGCACGACAGACCCCATGAATGCCTCCACAGTATAATGCCTCCCATAGCTGACCCCACAGTATAATGCCCCATAGCTGCCCCTACACGGTATAATGCCCGCATAACTGCCCACACACAGCATAATGCCCCCATAGCTGCCCACACAGTGTAATGCCCCATAGATGCCACCACTCAGTATAATGCCCCCCATAGCTGCCTCCACAGTATCATACCCCCCATGGTTGCCCCCACAGTATATTGCGACCCATAGCTGCCCCATACAATATAATGCCCCCATAGAGTATAATGCACTCCATACAATATAATGCCCCATACAGTATAATGCCCCCTATTGCCGCCACATACAGTATAATGCCCCCATACAGTATAATGACACCCATAGCTGCCCCATGCACTATAATGTCCAATATAGTATAATGCCCCATAGCTGTCCCATACAGTATCATGCCCCCCATTGCTGCCACATACAGTATAAAGCCCCCATAGCTGCCACATACAGTATAATGCCCCCCTTAGCTGTCATATACAGTATAATGCCCCCATACAGTATAATGCCCCCCTTAGCTGTCCTATACAGTATAATGCCCCACACAGTATAATGCCCCCCTTAGCTGTCCTATACAGTACAATGCCCCCATACAGTATAATGCATCCTATAGCTGCCCCACACAGTATAATGCTGTGTATGTAAGTGTTTTACTGTGTGTTTACTAGTGTATGTAAACCTACTACACTGTGTGTTAGCTCAAAAAATGGCGACACACAGTGTAGGAGGTTTGACCGTTCAATCCCCTCGTTTCTCCCGGAACTAGCCAGGATAAAGGAGGGGGGATTCTGAGAGCTCACTAGAGCGAGTGAGTTTTCTCAAATTTTGCAGCATAAAGCAATGTGGTTGCTTTACCACATGCAATACTGCAATTTTGGGAATTGCTCCATCTAGTGACCAGCACTGGGAAATATTATAAATTAGAATCTAATTTATAATATTTCCTGACTCGTGAAAAAAATTAAATAATTAGAACAATGTTTAATCACCTATACACTAATTGTTTAACTAAAAAAAAACAACATTTTTTTCTCGCGTCACATTCCCTTTAACAGAGGCAGAGTGAAAGCAGACCTGGGGGCCTTTATTAGGGCCCTGGGCTGCCATGACAACCATGAGCACCCTACGATCGCGTTGTGGGAGGAAGACGAGGTGTCGGACGGGGCCATTGCGATCGCTGTTCCTGGCCGTTAGTACTGGGTGTCAACTGTAATACACAGCTGATACCCACAGCATATGGAGTGGGCTCAGCGCGTGAGCCCCCTCGATACATCACATTCAGCCCCACGACGTGCTATTACGTTGTGCTGCGCAAAGGGGTTAATACCATAGACTACAAAGGAAGATACCCCTTCACTACCTGGAATTTAACATTCGATGGCCTATTCTTAGAATGTTTGATCTGTGTGGGTCTGACCGGGGTCTAATCTGCACAGAAACGGCCCTGTACATATGAGTATGGCTATGCCTTACAGGAAGGAGATGCCTTGAGCTGTAGTACCAGGCACAGTAGATCATATGGACGAGCCCCTGTGCCTGAGTAAACAGTAAACCATATGCAACGTTCCTGATAAGGACGGCTGTACTTGATAGAGCCGATGTCCCTCGATTGGTGGTAGTTTTAAAGTTTGGGGCTCCACGAATCAAACTGTAATGACATAACTGTATGGTGATGTGGGGGTATTATTCAGTTAGTGTATGGTGGTATTCACTGTATGGGGGTATTATTCAGTCACAGAAAGCAGTAGGCATTGATAGTAATGAAAAAGGCTTTTGCCTCCTGGGGTGTGGAGGCTTTATGAAAAAATGTTCTAGACACAACCCTGTTTTTATGTAGGATCCCTTTTGACATCACCACTCACGTTTTCCCATCAGGCAATCAAAGCCCAGGGAAAATATACCATATATAAAAGCTGCAATCTGATTGGTTGCTATGAGAATCTCCTCCTCCTTGTATCGACGGTTTCGTATATTATAACAGAGAACAATAGTATATTTTATATTCCTTTCAAGAACAATTATGTGTAATATTGGTATTTTTTTTTATTTCTTAAACAGTTGGAGGAAGAAAGTTGAGGAGACGGAGGTGTATTTCTGGTAATTATCTTATTGAATAATGAGCCTATTTCTCTAGTGTTGGATATAGGAATCTTCCATGTAGATGATATATGAGTAATCCCGGGGTGAGTGCTAATATGTCTACATAAAGGACGATAATACGGTATCATCTATGGGAATATATATATATATAGATTCCACTATTTAAGTGTGTTTATCTAGGAGAGACATATTATACTAGTATAGAAAGCTCGTTACACGGGTTTGCTAGTAAAAGGAATGATAAGTATTTATAATTGTGCTCTTTGAGAACGACGTTCTTCATTACAGGGTCGTCTTACTTCAGGGTTTTGCCTTCTTAACGCCTTGTTTTGGGAAGTGGTTTCTCGTTGTTCCTGGCGTTCCTCTGCACTCATAGTTGCTCTTCTTATTCTCTGAGCCAAATATATATATATATGATGATTATCAGCATTGTGCCTTTTATAAGTGAGCATGATCACACGTAGCAGCTGAGGGACAATCCTGATAATCAATATATATTATTGGATAACTCTAATGTAAAGAATTGTGTCCTGGTATTTTTTTTGAGATATGGGAATTGCATGCACAGTAATTCCTTAATTACTCCTAAAAATAAGAAAATCTTGAATCAAATCAAAAATGATTGACAAAAATCTAGATTTTATTTTTTGGGAAAAATCGACCAGCTCTACACCCAGTGATAACTCTGAGTACAGATAATGTAGATGTTACATGCAGTCCTATGTAACACCACAGATAACACAGTGATAACTTTCTGAGTACAGATAATGTAGTAGTGTCACCTGCAGTCCTATGTAACACCACAGATAACACAGTGATAACGTTCTGAGTACAGATAATGTAGTAGTGTCACCTGCAGTCCTATGTAACACCACAGATAACACACAGTGATAACTCTCTGAGTACAGATAATGTAGTAGATATCACCTGCAGTCCTATGTAACACCACAGATAACACACAGTCATAACTCTGAACACAGATAATGTAGTAGATGCACACACAGAAATATATACACTTACAGATACAGGGGCGTAGCTAAAGGGCGCTGGAGCAAAAATTCAGCTTGGACCCCCTACTCCTTCCCAACACCACCAGACCCCTGCACACTCCTTACTCAGCCGCCTTGCACGACAGACCCCATGAATGCCTCCACAGTATAATGCCTCCCATAGCTGACCCCACAGTATAATGCCCCATAGCTGTCCCCACACGGTATAATGCCCCCATAACTGCCCACACACAGCATAATGCCCCCATAGCTGCCCACACAGTGTAATGCCCCATAGATGCCACCACACAGTATAATGTTGCCCATAGCTGCCTCCACAGTATCATGCCCCCCCATGGCTGCCCCCACAGTATATTGCGACCCATAGCTGCCCCATACAATATAATGCCCCCCATAGAGTATACTGCACTCTATACAATATAATGCCCTATACTGTATAATGTCCCCTATTGCCGCCACATACAGTATAATGCCCCCATACAGTATAATGACACCCATAGCTGCCCCATGCACTATAATGTCCAATATAGTATAATGCCCCATAGCTGTCCCATACAGTATCATGCCCCCCATTGCTGCCACATACAGTATAAAGCCCCCATAGCTGTCCCATACAGTATAATGCCCCCATACAGTATAGTGCCCCCATACAGTATAATGCCCACCATAGCTGCCACATACAGTATATTGCCCCCATACAGTATTTTAAGCCCCCTTATAGCTGCCCCATACAGTATAATGCCCCCAATAGCTATCCCATACAGTATAATGCCCTCCATATAGTAAAATGCCCCCTTAGCTGTCCTATACAGTATAATGCCCCCATACAGTATAATGCCCTCCATTTCTGTCACATAGAGTATAATGCCCCCATACAGTATAATGCCCCCTATAGCTGTTCCGTACAGTATATTGCCCCCATACGGTATAATGCCCCCTATAGCTGCCCCATTCAGTATAATTCCCCCATACACTATAGTGCCCTACATAGCTGCCACATACAGCATAATGCCCTATACAGTATAATGCCCCTATATCTGCACAGTACAGTATAATGCCCCCCATAGCTATCCCATACAATATAATGCCCCATACAGTATAATTCCCCCCTTAGCTGTCCTATACAGTATAATGCCCCCATACAGGTATTATGCCCTCCATTACTGCCACATACAGTATAATGCCCCCATACAGTATAATGCCCCCTATAGCTGCCCCATACAGTATAATGCTCCCCATACAGTAGAATGCCATCCATAGCTGCCACATACAGTATAATGCCCCCTTAGCTGTCCTATACAGTATAATGCCCCCATACAGTATAATGCCCCCCTTAGCTGTCCTATACAGTATAATGCCCCACACAGTATAATGCCCCCCTTAGCTGTCCTATACAGTACAATGCCCCCATACAGTATAATGCCCCCCTTAGCTGTCCTATACAGTATAATGCTCCCCATACAGTATAATGCCCTCTATAGCTGCCACATACAAAATAATGCCCACATACAGTAAAATGCCACCTTTAGCTGTCCTATACAGTATAATGCCCCCCATACATTATAATGCCCCCTTAGAAGTCCCATAAAGTATAATGCCCCCCATGCAGTATAATGCCCCCTCAGCTGTCCTATACAGTATAATGCCCCATATAGCTGCCCCATAGATTATAATGCCCCCATAGCTGTTCCATACAGTATAATGCCCCCCATATAGTATGATGCCCCCTCAGCAGCTACCATATGAGCCCCCCTCCCATACCCAGTATAATGCCCCCATATGTACATACCTAATAGAAAAAAACATAATTATTTACCTATCCCCATTCCCATGATGGGTGGAGAATCCTTCTCTTCCGGTCTGTGCTGTGAGTGACTCACTACATCGCGCCTGCCTGCGCCGAGCCGCTCGCGGCACAGTGAATACTGGAGCAGGACTCCAGCATTGCACTGAACTGTATTTGCGTCCTGAGGACGCAAATACAGTTGGAAGAGCGGTCAGCACTGGGTGGCAACGGGGCCCTGCGGGCTCCACAGGCTTTGGGGCCCGGTCGCAGCTGCGACCGATGCGATCCCTATAGCTACGCCTCTATACAGATACATATATAGGCACTTAGACACACACACACACACACACACACACACACACACACGCACACGCACACGCACACACACACACACACACACACACACACACACACAAAGACATACATACCCACATACTGGAATTTATACACACACAAACACTCAGACTCACAGACAAATGGAGGCACAAACAACAGACAGACTGAGCACTCACATCTCCTTCCTCACAGGCTTCTTGCAGGTCGGGCTGTGGGCAGAGCTAACTGTGCCTCGGACACCACATCCTTGCCAAATATGATAGATGATTTTTTTGGTAGGTTTCAGTTTTGTTATTCTAACTGGATTTGTATTTTCTCTTCCAGGCCATCAGAATATGGAGATGATCCTTTTTGGATTACCATTGAGGAAATACCGTAAGTCTGTAGAACAAAAAGGATTATATTTTTCCTGTCAAAATGACGGACACTTCGGCGGAGCCCAGCTGACCCATTAAAAGTCAATGGCGTCTGCAGGGCACCACTGGTATTCTTAGTGCAATAGATCCAGCATGGTGGTATTATTCAGTCACTACATGGTGGTATTATTCAGTCACTGCATGGTGGTATTATTAAGTCACTCTATGGTGGTATTATTTAGTCACTGTACGGTGGTATTATTCAGTCACTGTATGGTGGTATTATTCAGTCACTGTATGGTGGTATTATTTAGTCACTGTATGGTGGTATTATTCAGTCAGTGAATGGTGGTATTCAGTCATTGTATGGAGGTATTATTGAAATACTGTATGGAGGTATTATTCATTGACTGTATGGAGGTATTATTCATTGACTGTATGGAGCTACTATACAGTCACTGTATGGTGGTATTATTCAGTCAGTGTATGGTGGTATTATTCAGTCACTGTATGGAGGTATTATTTAGTCACTGTATGGAGGTATTATTTAGTCACTGTATGGTTGTATTATTCAGTCACTGTATGGTGGTATTATTCAGTCACTCTATGGTGGTATTATTCAGTCACGGTATGGAGGTATTATTCAGTTAGGCGGAATTCACACGACAGGGTTTCCCGGCCGGGTGCCGGCCGTTCATAAATCGGCCGGCACCCGGCTGCATTAGGAACAATACACCCCTAATGGGGCTATTCACACGACCAATTTTTTGACGGCCGGGAAAACCAGCCGTCAAAAAATGGGACAAGCCCTATTTTCGGCCGGGTACCCGGCCGCCCGGCTCCCATAGAAGTCTATGGGGCCAGGTAATACACGGCCATCACCGGAATATGTCCTGAGTGATGGCCGGGTCTACCGTCGCTCGCGCACTCTCTCTCCTCCTCCTCACAGTGCAGAGTGCATGTGAGGAGGAGGAGGAGGGTCTTTTTTTGCTCCCTGTAGGGCAGGGGATTTGGGATTCCGCTACAGGAGAAGTGCGTGACTACACTGTCCATATATGGACACAGCGAAGTCACTCACTTCTGCAGCGGAATCCCCGACTCTATGGCCGGGGATGCAGCTACAGGAGAAGTAAGTGACTACACTGTCCATATATGGACACAGCGATGTCACTCACTTCTGCAGCGGAATCCACGACTCTATGGCCGGGGATGCCGCTACAGGAGAAGTAAGTGACTACACTGTCCATATATGGACACAGCGATGTCACTCACTTCTGCAGCTGAATCCCTGACTCTATGGCCGGGGATTCCGCTACAGGAGAAGTGAGTGACTACACTGTCCATATATGAACACAGCGATGGCACTCACTTCTGCAGCGGAATCCCCGACTCTATGGCCGGGGATTCCGCTACAGGAGAAGTGAGTGACTACACTGTCCATATATGGACACAGCGATGTCACTCACTTCTGCAGCGGAATCCCCGACTCTATGGCCGGGGATTCCGCTACAGGAGAAGTGAGTGACTACACTGTCCATATATGGACAGTGATGTCACTCACTTCTGAAGCGGAATTCCCGACCGGTGGCAGGGAATTCCTCTCCAGGAGAAGTCAGTGACTCAACTGTCCATATTTGGACATTGAAGTCAGTGACTTCTCCTGGAAGGGGGGAATGGGTGCAACCTACAGGGGGCTGTGTGGCATCACCTACAGGGGACTTGGTGGCATCACCTACAGGGGACTTGGTGGCATCACCTACATGGGGCTTGGTGGCACCACCTACAGGGGGCTTGGTGGCACCACCTACAGGGGGCTGGGTGGCATCACCTACAGGGGGCTGGGTGGCATCGCCTACAGGGGGCTGGGTGGCATCGCCTACAGGGGGCAGGGTGGCATCGCCTACAGGGGGCAGGGTGGCATCGCCTACAGGATACAGGGTGGCATCGCCTGCAGGGGGCTGGGTGGCATCGCCTACAGGGGGCTGGGTGGCATCACCTACAGGGGGCAGGGTGGCATCGCCTACAGGGGGCAGGGTGGCATCGCCTGCAAGGGGCTGTGTGGCATCGCCTGCAGGGGGCTGTGTGGCATCGCCTACAGGGGGCAGGGTGGCATCGCCTACAGGTGGCTGTGTGGCATCGCCTACAGGTGGCTGTGTGGCATCACCTACAGGGGGCTGGGTGGCATCACCTACAGGGGGCTGGGTGGAATCACCTACAGGGGGCTGGGTGGCATCACCTACAGGGGACTTGGTAGCATCACCTACATGGGACTTGGTGTCATCACCTACAGGGGACTTGGTGTCATCACCTACAGGGGACTTGGTGTCATCACCTACAGGGGACTTGGTGGCATCACCTACAGGGGGCTGTGTGGCATCACCTACAGAGGGCTGTGTGGCATCACCAACAGTGGGCTGTGTGGCATCACCAACAGGGGGCTGTGTGGCATCACCAACAGGGGGCTGTGTGGCATCACCAACAGGGGGCTGTGTGGCATTACCTACCAGGGGGGCTGTGGCATTATCTACAAAGGGCTGTGTGTGGCAAAAAATGTAAATGAAATTCATCCGATTTTAAAACGGACAGGGAAAAAAACGGATGCAAATCGGGTCCAAATCGGCCGGTAAAAACGGCAACTCGGCCCGGAACGGATGCAAACCGGATCCAAACCGGCCGGGAAAATCGGCCAAAAACGGCCGATTTTCCCGGCCGACACTCGGACCCTGTCGTGTGAATGAGGCCTTAGTGTATGGTGGTATTATTCTGTCAGTGTCTGCAGCTATTATTCAGTCAGTGTATGGTGGTATTACTCAGTTACTGTATGGTGGTATTATTCAGTCACTGTATGGTGGTATTATTTAGTCACTGTATGGTGGTATTATTTAGTCACTGTATGGAGGTATTATTCAGTCAGTGAATGGTGGTATTATTCAGTTACTGCATGGTAGTATTATATAGTCACTGTATGGAGGTATTATTTAGTCAGTGTATGGTGGTATTATTCAGTTACTGTATGGTGGTATTATTCAGTCACTGTATGGTGGTATTATTTAGTCACTGTATGGCGGTATTATTTAGTCACTGTATGGAGGTATTATTCAGTCACTGTATGGAGATATTATTCAGTTACTGCATGGTAGTATTATATAGTCACTGTATGGAGGTATTATTCAGTCAGTGTATGGTGGTATTATTCAGTTACTGTATGGTGGTATTATTCAGTCACTGTATGGTGGTATTATTTAGTCACTGTATGGTGGTATTATTTAGTCACTGTATGGAGGTATTATTCAGTCACTGTATGGAGATATTATTCAGTTACTGCATGGTAGTATTATATAGTCACTGTATGGTGGTATTATTCAGTGACTGTATGGTGGTATTATTTAGTCACTGTATGGTGGTATTATTTAGTCACTGTATGGAGGTATTATTCAGTCAGTGTATGGTGGTATTATTCAGTTACTGCATGGTAGTATTATATAGTCACTGTATGGAGGTATTATTCAGTCAGTGTATTGTGGTATTATTCAGTTACTATATGGTGGTATTATTCAATTACTGCATGCA
Organism: Rhinoderma darwinii; assembly: GCF_050947455.1. Lineage (NCBI taxonomy): Eukaryota > Metazoa > Chordata > Amphibia > Anura > Rhinodermatidae > Rhinoderma > Rhinoderma darwinii. The sequence goes on along the minus strand of NC_134690.1, from coordinate 35,971,677 downwards.
CACCTTACCCAGCCGCCTTGCACGACAGACCCCATGAATGCCTCCACAGTATAATGCCTCCCATAGCTGACCCCACAGTATAATGCCCCATAGCTGCCCCTACACGGTATAATGCCCCCATAACTGCCCACACACAGCATAATGCCCCCATAGCTGCCCACACAGTGTAATGCCCCATAGATGCCACCACTCAGTATAATGCCCCCCATAGCTGCCTCCACAGTATCATACCCCCCATGGCTGCCCCCACAGTATATTGCGACCCATAGCTGTCCCATACAATATAATGCCCCCATAGAATATAATGCACTCAATACAATATAATGCCCCATACAGTATAATGCCCCCTATTGCCGCCACATACAGTATAATGCCCCCATACAGTATAATGACACCCATAGCTGCCCCATGCACTATAATGTCCAATATAGTATAATGCCCCATAGCTGTCCCATACAGTATCATGCCCCCCATTGCTGCCACATACAGTATAAAGCCCCCATAGCTGTCCAATACAGTATAATGCCCCCATACAGTATAGTGCCCCCATACAGTATAATGCCCACCATAGCTGCCACATACAGTATATTGCCCCCATACAGTATTTTAAGCCCCCTTTTAGCTGCCCCATACAGTATAATGCCCCCAATAGCTATCCCATACAGTATAATGCCCTCCATATAGTAAAATGCCCCCTTAGCTGTCCTATACAGTATAATGCCCCCATACAGTATAATGCCCTCCATTGCTGCCACATACAGTATAATGCCTCTATACAGTATAGTGCCCCCTATAGCTGCTCCGTACAGTATACTGCCCCCATACGGTATAATGCCCCCTATAGCTGCCCCATTCAGTATAATTCCCCCATACACTATAGTGCCCTACATAGCTGCCACATACAGTATAATGCCCTATACAGTATAATGCCCCCTATATCTGCACAGTACAGTATAATGCCCCCCATAGCTGTCCCATACAATATAATGCCCCATACAGTATAATTCCCCCCTTAGCTGTCCTATACAGTATAATGCCCCCATACATTATTATGCCCTCCATTACTGCCACATACAGTATAATGCCCCCATACAGTATAATGCCCCCTATAGCTGCCCCATACAGTATAATGCTCCCTATACAGTAAAATGCCCTCCATAGCTGTCACATACAGTATAATGCCCTCCTTAGCTGTCCTATACAGTATAATGCCCCCATACAGTATAATGCCCCCCTTAGCTGTCCTATACAGTATAATGCCCCACACAGTATAATGCCCCCCTTAGCTGTCCTATACAGTACAATGCCCCCATACAGTATAATGCATCCTATAGCTGCCCCACACAGTATAATGCTCCCCATACAGTATAATGCCCTCTATAGCTGCCACATACAAAATAATGCCCACATACAGTAAAATGCCACCTTTAGCTGTCCTATACAGTATAATGCTCCCTATACATTATAATGCCCCCTTAGAAGTCCCATACAGTATAATGCCCCCCATACAGTATAATGCACCCTCAGCTGTCCTATACAGTATAATGCCCCCATACAGTATAATGCCCCATATAGCTGCCCCATAGATTATAATGCCCCCATAGCTGTTCCATACAGTATAATGCCCCCCATATAGTATGATGCCCCCTCAGCAGCTACCATATGAGCCCCCCTCCCATACCCAGTATAATGCCCCCATATGTACATACCTAATAGAAAAATAATAACATAATTACTTACCTATCCCCATTCCCACGATGGGTGGAGAATCCTTCTCCTCCGGTCTGTGCTGTGAGTGACTCACTACATCGCGCCTGCCTGCGCCGAGCCGCTCGTGGCACAGTGAATACTGGAGCAGGACTCCAGCATTGCACTGAACTGTATTTGCGTCCTGAGGACGCAAATACAGTTGGAAGAGCGGTCAGCACTGGGTGGCAACGGGGCCCTGCGGGCTCCACAGGCTTGGGGGCCCGGTCGCAGCTGCGACCGATTTATATCTCTATAGCTACGCCACTATACAGATACATATATAGGCACTTAGACACACACACACACACACACACACGCACACACACACACACACACACACACAAAGACACACAAAGACACACATACCCACATACAGGAATTTATACACACACAAACACTCAGACTCACAAACAAATGGAGGCACAAACAACAGACAGACTGAGCACTCACATCTCCTTCCTCACAGGCTTCTTGCAGGTCGGGCTATGGGCAGAGCTAACTGTGCCTCGGACACCACATCCTTGCCAAATATGATAGATGATTTTTTTGGTAGGTTTCAGTTTTGTTATTCTAACTGGATTTGTATTTTCTCTTCCAGGCCATCAGGATATGGAGATGATCCTTTTTGGATTACCCATGAGGAAATACCGTAAGTCTGTAGAACAAAAAGGATTATATTTTTCCTGTCAAAATGACGGACACTTCGGCGGAGCCCAGCTGACCCATTAAAGGTCAATGGCGTCTGCAGGGCACCACTGGTATTCTTAGTGCAATAGATCCAGCATGGTGGTATTATTCAGTCACTACATGGTGGTATTATTCAGTCACTGTATGGTGGTATTATTAAGTCACTCTATGGTGGTATTATTTAGTCACTGTACGGTAGTATTATATAGTCACTGTATGGTGGTATTATTCAGTCACTGTATGGTGGTATTATTCAGTCACTGCATGGTGGTATTATTAAGTCACTCTATGGTGGTATTATTTAGTCACTGTACGGTGGTATTATTCAGTCACTGCATGGTGGTATTATTAAGTCACTCTATGGTAGTATTATTCAGTCACTGTATGGTGGTATTATTCAGTAACTGTATGGTGGTATTATTTAGTCACTGTATGGTGGTATTATTCAGTCAGTGAATGGTGGTATTCAGTCACTGTATGGTGTTATTATTCATTTACTGTTTGGAGCTATTATTCAGTCACTGTATGGTGGTATTATTCAGTCACTGTATGGAGGTATTATTTAGTCACTGTATGGAGGTATTATTCAGTCACTGTATGGAGGTATTATTTAGTCACTGTATGGAGGTATTATTTAGTCACTGTATTATTCAGTCACTGTATGGTGGTATTATTCAGTCACTGAATGGTGGTATTATTCAGTCACTCTATGGTGGTATTATTCAGTCACTGTATGGAGGTATTATTCAGTTAGGCGGAATTCACACGACAGGGTTGCCCACACACAGCATAATGCCCCCATAGCTGCCCACACAGTGTAATGCCCCATAGATGCCACCACACAGTATAATGCTCCCCATAGCTGCCTCCACAGTATCATACCCCCCATGGCTGCCCCCACAGTATATTGCGACCCATAGCTGCCCCATACAATATAATGCCCCCATAGAGTATAATGCACTCCATACAATATAATGCCCCATACAGTATAATGCCCCCTATTGCCGCCACATACAGTATAATGCCACCATACAGTATAATGACACACATAGCTGCCCCATGCACTATAATGTCCAATATAGTATAATGCCCCATAGCTGTCCCATACAGTATCATGCCCCCCATTGCTGCCACATACAGTATAAAGCCCCCATAGCTGCCACATACAGTATAATGCCCCCCTTAGCTGTCCTATACAGTATAATGCCCCCATACAGTATAATGCCCCCTTAGCTGTCCTATACAGTATAATGCCCCACACAGTATAAAGCCCCCATAGCTGCCACATACAGTATAATGCCCCCCTTAGCTGTCCTATACAGTATAATGCCCCCATACAGTATAATGCCCCCCTTAGCTGTCCTATACAGTATAATGCCCCACACAGTATAATGCCCCCCTTAGCTGTCCTATACAGTACAATGCCCCCATACAGTATAATGCATCCTATAGCTGCCCCACACAGTATAATGCTGTGTATGTAAGTGTTTTACTGTGTGTTTACTAGTGTATGTAAACCTACTACACTGTGTGTTAGCTCAAAAAATGGCGACACACAGTGTAGGAGGTTTGACCGTTCAATCCCCTCGTTTCTCCCGGAACTAGCCAGGATAAAGGAGGGGGGATTCTGAGAGCTCACTAGAGCGAGTGAGTTTTCTCAAATTTTGCAGCATAAAGCAATGTGGTTGCTTTACCACATGCAATGCTGCAATTTTGGGAATTGCTCCATCTAGTGACCACCTCTGGGAAATATTATAAATTAGAATCTAATTTATAATATTTCCTGACTCGTGAAAAAAATTAAAAAAATTAGAACAATGTTTAATCACCTATACACTAATTGTTTAACTAAAAAAAAACAACATTTTTTTCTAGCGTCACATTCCCTTTAACAGAGGCAGAGTGAAAGCAGACCTCGGGGCCTTTATTAGGGCCCTGGGCTGCCATTACAACCATCAGCACCCTACGATCGCGTTGTGGGAGGAAGACGAGGTGTCGGACGGGGCCGCTCCCTCTCTTTAAACTTTTTTTTTTACCGCAGCATTTGACGGTTTACACGGCCAGGAACATTGCGATCGCTGTTCCTGGCCGTTAGTACTGGGTGTCAACTGTAATACACAGCTGATACCCACAGCATATGGAGTGGGCTCAGCGCGTGAGCCCCCTCGATACATCACCTTCAGCCCCACGACGTGCTATTACGTTGTTCTGCGCAAAGGGGTTAATACCCTAGACCACAAAGGAAGTTACCCCTTCACTACCTGGAATTTAACATTCGATGGCCTATTCTTAGAATGTTTGATCTGTGTGGGTCTGACCGGGGTCTAATCTGCACAGAAACGGCCCTGTACATATGAGTATGGCTATGCCTTACAGGAAGGAGATGCCTTGAGCTGTAGTACCAGGCACAGTAGATCATATGGACGAGCCCCTGTGCCTGAGTAAACAGTAAACCATATGCAACGTTCCTGATAAGGACGGCTGTACTTGATAGAGCCGATGTCCCTCGATTGGTGGTAGTTTTAAAGTTTGGGGCTCCACGAATCAAACTGTAATGACATAACTGTATGGTGATGTGGGGGTATTATTCAGTTAGTGTATGGTGGTATTCACTGTATGGGGGTATTATTCAGTCACAGAAAGCAGTAGGCATTGATAGTAATGAAAAATGCTTTTGCCTCCTGGGGTGTGGAGGCTTTATGAAAAAATGTTCTAGACACAACCCTGTTTTTATGTAGGATCCCTTTTGACATCACCACTCACGTTTTCCCATCAGGCAATCAAAGCCCAGGGAAAATATACCATATATAAAAGCTGCAATCTGATTGGTTGCTATGAGAAACTCCTCCTCCTTGTATCGACTGTTTCGTATATTATAACAGAGAACAATAGTATATTTTATATTCCTTTCAAGAACAATTATGTGTAATATTGGTATTTTTTTTTATTTCTTAAACAGTTGGAGGAAGAAAGTTGAGGAGACGGAGGTGTATTTCTGGTAATTATCTTATTGAATAATGAGCCTATTTCTCTAGTGTTGGATATAGGAATCTTCCATGTAGATGATATATGAGTAATCCCGGGGTGAGTGCTAATATGTCTACATAAAGGACGATAATACGGTATCATCTATGGGAATATATATATATATAGATTCCATTATTTAAGTGTGTTTATCTAGGAGAGACATATTATACTAGTATAGAAAGCTCGTTACACGGGTTTGCTAGTAAAAGGAATGATAAGTATTTATAATTGTGCTCTTTGAGAACGACGTTCTTCATTACAGGGTCGTCTTACTTCAGGGTTTTGCCTTCTTAACGCCTTGTTTTGGGAAGTGGTTTCTCGTTGTTCCTGGCGTTCCTCTGCACTCATAGTTGCTCTTCTTATTCTCTGAGCCAAATATATATATATATGATGGTTATCAGCATTGTGCCTTTTATAAGTGAGCATGATCACACGTAGCAGCTGAGGGACAATCCTGATAATCAATATATATTATTGGATAACTCTAATGTAAAGAATTGTGTCCTGGTATTTTTTTTGAGATATGGGAATTGCATGCATAGTAATTCCTTAATTACTCCTAAAAATAAGAAAATCTTGAATCAAATCAAAAATGATTGACAAAAATCTAGATTTTCTTTTTTTTGAAAAATCGACCAGCTCTACACCCAGTGATAACTCTGAGTACAGATAATGTAGATGTTACATGCAGTCCTATGTAACACCACAGATAACACAGTGATAACTCTCTGAGTACAGATAATGTAGTAGATGTCACCTGCAGTCCTATGTAACACCACAGATAACACACTGTGATAACTCTTAGTACAGATAATGTAGTAGATGTCACCTGCAGTCCTATGTAACACCACAGATAACACACAGTGATAACTCTCTGAGTACAGATAATGTAGTAGATATCACCTGCAGTCCTATGTAACACCACAGATAACACACAGTCATAACTCTGAACACAGATAATGTAGTAGATGCACACACAGAAATATATACACTTACAGATACAGGGGCGTAGCTAAAGGGCCCTGGAGCAAAAATTCAGCTTGGACCCCCTACTCCTTCCTAACAGCACCAGACCCCTGCGCACACCTTACCCAGCCGCCTTGCACGACAGACCCCATGAATGCCTCCACAGTATAATGCCTCCCATAGCTGACCCCACAGTATAATGCCCCATAGCTGTCCCCACACGGTATAATGCCCCCATAACTGCCCACACACAGCATAATGCCCCCATAGCTGCCCACACAGTGTAATGCCCCATAGCTGCCACATACAGTATAATGCCCCCCTTAGCTGTCCTATACAGTATTGCGACCCATAGCCCCCCCATAGAGTATAATGCACTCCATACAATATAATGCCCTATACAGTATAAAGCCCCCTATTGCCGCCACATACAGTATAATGCCCCCATACAGTATAATGACACCCATAGCTGCCCCATGCACTATAATGTCCAATATAGTATAATGCCCCATAGCTGTCCCATACAGTATCATGCCCCCCATTGCTGCCACATACAGTATAAAGCCCCCAAAGCTGTCCCATACAGTATAATGCCCCCATACAGTATAGTGCCCCCATACAGTATAATGCCCACCATAGCTGCCACATACAGTATATTGCCCCCATACAGTATTTTAAACCCCCTTATAGCTGCCCCATACAGTATAATGCCCCCAATAGCTATCCAATACAGTATAATGCCCTCCATATAGTAAAATGCCTACTTAGCTGTCCTATACAGTATAATGCCCCCATACAGTATAATGCCCTCCATTTCTGCCACATACAGTATAATGCCCCCATACAGTATAATGCCCCCTATAGCTGCTCCGTACAGTATATTGCCCACATACGGTATAATGCCCCCTATAGCTGCCCCATTCAGTATAATTCCCCCATACACTATAGTGCCCTACATAGCTGCCACATACAGTATAATGCCCTATACAGTGTAATGCCCCCTATTTATGCACAGTACAGTATAATGCCCCCATAGCTGTCCCATACAATATAATGCCCCATACAGTATAATTCCCCCCTTAGCTGTCCTATACAGTATAATGCCCCCATACAGTATTATGCCCTACATTACTGCCACATACAGTATAATGCCCCCATACAGTATAATGCCCCCTATAGCTGCCCCATACAGTATAATGCTCCCCATACAGTAGAATGCCCTCCATAGCTGCCACATACAGTATAATGCCCCCCTTAGCTGTCCTATAAGGTATAATGCCCCCATACAGTATAATGCCCCCCTTAGCTGTCCTATACAGTACAATGCCCCCATACAGTATAATGCATCCTATAGCTGCCCCACACAGTATAATGCTCCCCATACAGTATAATGCCCTCTATAGCTGCCGCATACAAAATAATGCCCACATACAGTAAAATGTCACCTTTAGCTGTCCTATACAGTATAATGCCCCCCATACATTATAATGCCCCCTTAGAAGTCCCATATAGTATAATGCCCCCCATACAGTATAATGCCCCCTCAGCTGTCCTATACAGTATAATGCCCCATATAGCTGCCCCATAGATTATAATGCCCCCATAGCTGTTCCATACAGTATAATGCCCCCCATATAGTATGATGCCCCCTCAGCAGCTACCATATGAGCCCCCCTCCCATACCCAGTATAATGCCCCCATATGTACATACCTAATAGAAAAAAACAAAATTACTTACCTATCCCCATTCCCATGATGGGTGGAGAATCCTTCTCCTCCGGTCTGTGCTGTGAGTGACTCACTACATCGCGCCTGCCTGCGCCGAGCCGCTCGCGGCACAGTGAATACTGGAGCAGGACTCCAGCATTGCACTGAACTGTATTTGCGTCCTGAGTTCGCAAATACAGTTGGAAGAGCGGTCAGCATTGGGTGGCAACGGGGCCCTGCGGGCTCCACAGGCTTGGGGGCCCGGTCGCAGCTGCGACCGATGCGATATCTATAGCTACGCCACTATACAGATACATATATAGGCACTCAGACACACACACACACACACACACACACACTCACACAAACAAAGACACACATACCCACATACTGGAATTTATACACACACAAACACTCAGACTCACAGACAAATGGAGGCACAAACAACAGACAGACTGAGCACTCACATCTCTTTCCTCACAGGCTTCTTGCAGGTCGGGCTGTGGGCAGAGCTAACTGTGCCTCGGACACCACATCCTTGCCAAATATGATAGATGATTTTTTTGGTAGGTTTCAGTTTTGTTATTCTAACTGGATTTGTATTTTCTCCTCCAGGCCATCAGAATTTGGAGATGATCCTTTTTGGATTACCATTGAGGGAATACCGTAAGTCTGTAGAACAAAAAGGATTATATTTTTCCTGTCAAAATGACGGACACTTCGGCGGAGCCCAGCTGACCCATTAAAAGTCAATGGCGTCTGCAGGGCACCACTGGTATTCTTAGTGCAATAGATCCAGCATGGTGGTATTATTCAGTCACTACATGGTGGTATTATTCAGTCACTGCATGGTGGTATTATTAAGTCACTCTATGGTGGTATTATTTAGTCACTGTACGGTGGTATTATTCAGTAACTGTATGGTGGTATTATTTAGTCACTGTATGGTGGTATTATTCAGTCAGTGAATGGTGGTATTCAGTCACTGTATGGAGGTATTATTCAAATACTGTATGGAGGTATTATTCATTGGCTGTATGGAGGTATTATTCATTGACTGTATGGAGCTACTATACAGTCACTGTATGGTGGTATTATTCAGTTACTGTATGGAGTTATTATTCATTTACTGTTTGGAGCTATTATTCAGTCACTGTATGGTGGTATTATTCAGTCAGTGTATGGTGGTATTATTCAGTCACTGTATGGAGGTATTATTTAGTCACTGTATGGAGGTATTATTTAGTCACTGTATGGTGGTATTATTCAGTCACTGTATGGTGGTATTATTCAGTCACTCTATGGAGGTATTATTCAGTCACTGTATGGATGTATTATTCAGTTAGGCGGAATTCACACGACAGGGTTTCCCGGCCGGGTGCCGGCCGTTCATAAATCGGCCGGCACCCTGCTGCATTAGGAACAATAGAACCCTAATGGGGCTATTTACACGACCAATTTTTTGACGGCCGGGAAAACCGGCCGTCAAAAAATGGGACATTCCCTATTTTCGGCCGGGTACCCGGCCGCCCGGCTCCCATAAAAGTCTATGGGGCCAGGTAATACACGGCCATCACCGGAATATGTCCTGAGTGATGGCCGGGTCTACCGTCGCTCGCGCACTCTCTCTCCTCCTCCTCACAGTGCAGTGTGCATGTGAGGAGGAGGAGGAGGGTCTTTTTTTGCACCCTGTAGGAGTCGAAATCCCCAATCCCCGACCGGGGATTGGTGATTCCGCTACAGGAGAAGTGCGTGACTACACTGTCCATATATGGACACAGCGAAGTCACTCACTTCTGCAGCGGAATCCCCCGACTCTATGGTCGGGGATGCCGCTACAGGAGAAGTAAGTGACTACACTGTCCATATATGGACACAGCGATGTCACTCAATTCTGCAGCGGAATCCCCGACTCTATGGCCGGGGATGCCGCTACAGGAGAAGTAAGTAACTACACTGTCCATATATGGACACAGCGATGTCACTCACTTCTGCAGCTGAATCCCCGACTCTATGGCCGGGGATTCCGCTACAGGAGAAGTGAGTGACTACACTGTCCATATATGGACACAGCGATGTCACTCACTTCTGCAGCGGAATCCCCGACTCTATGGCCAGGGATTCCGCTACAGGAGAAGTGAGTGACTACACTGTCCATATATGGACACAGCGATGTCACTCACTTCTGCAGCGGAATCCCCGACTCTATGGCCGGGGATTCCGCTACAGGAGAAGTGAGTGACTACACTGTCCATATATGGACAGTGACGTCACTCACTTCTGAAGCAGAATTCCCGACCTGTGGCAGGGAATTCCTCTCCAGGAGAAGTCAGTGACTCCACTGTCCATATATGGACATTGAAGTCAGTGACTTCTCCTGGAAGGGGGGGATGGGTGCAACCTACAGGGGGCTGTGTGGCATCACCTACATGGGACTTGGTGGCATCACCTACAGGGGGCTTGGTGGCACTACCTACAGGGGTCCTGGTGGCACCACCTACAGGGGGCTGAGTGGCATCACCTACAGGGGGCTGGGTGGCATCCCCTACAGGGGGCTGGGTGGCATCGCCTACAGGGGGCTGGGTGTCATCGCCTACAGGGGGCTGGGTGGCATCGCCTACAGGAGGCAGGGTGGCATCGCCTGCAGGGGGCTGGGTGGCATCGCCTAAAGTGGGCTGTGTGGCATCACCTACAGGGGGCAGGGTGGCATCACCTACAGGGGGCAGGGTGGCATCGCCTGCAAGGGGCTGTGTGGCATCGCCTGCAGGGGGCTGTGTGGCATCGCCTGCAGAGGGCAGGGTGGCATCGCCTACAGGTGACTGTGTGACATCGCCTACAGGTGGCTGTGTGGCATCGCCTACAGGGGGCTGGGTGGCATCACCTACAGGGGGCTGGGTGACATCACCTACAGGGGACTTGGTGGCATCACCTACAGGGGACTTGGTGGCATCACCTACAGGGGACTTGGTGGCATCACCTACAGGGGACTTGGTGGCATCACCTACAGGGGACTTGGTGGCATTACCTACAGGGGGCTGTGTGGCATCACCTACAGGGGGCTGTGTGGCATCACCTACAGAGGGCTGTGTGGCATCACCAACAGGGGGCTGTGTGGCATCACCAACCGGGGGCTGTGTGGCATTACCTACAGGGGGCTGTGTGGCATTACCTACAGGGGGCTGTGTGGCATTACCTACAGGGGGCTGGGTGGCATTTATCTATCAGGGGGGCTGTGGCATTATCTACAAAGGGCTGTGTGTGGCAAAAAATGTAAATAAAATTCATCCGATTTTAAAACGGACAGGGAAAAAAACGGATGCAAATCGGGTCCATATCGGCCGGTAAAAACGGCAACTCGGCCCGGAACGGATGCAAACCGGATGCAAACCGGCCGGGAAAATCGGCCAAAAACGGCCGATTTTCCCGGCCGACACTCGGACCCTGTCGTGTGAATGAGGCCTTAGTGTATGGTGGTATTATTCTGTCAGTGTCTGCAGCTATTATTCAGTCAGTGTATGGTGGTATTATTCAGTTACTGTATAGTGGTATTATTCAGTCACTGTATGGTGGTATTATTTAGTCACTGTATGGTGGTATTATTTAGTCACTGTATGGAGGTATTATTCAGTCAGTGAATGGTGGTATTATTCAGTTACTGCATGGTAGTATTATATAGTCACTGTATGGAGGTATTATTCAGTCAGTGTATGGTGGTATTATTCAGTTACTGTATGGTGGTATTATTCAGTCACTGTATGGTGGTATTATTTAGTCACTGTATGGTGGTATTATTTAGTCACTGTATGGAGGTATTATTCAGTCAGTGAATGGTGGTATTATTCAGTTACTGCATGGTAGTATTATATAGTCACTGTATGGAGGTATTATTCAGTCAGTGTATGGTGGTATTATTCAGTTACTGTATGGTGGTATTATTCAGTCACTGTATGGTGGTATTATTTAGTCACTGTATGGTGGTATTATTTAGTCACTGTATGGAGGTATTATTCAGTCAGTGTATGGTGGTATTATTCAGTTACTGCATGGTAGTATTATATAGTCACTGTATGGAGGTATTATTCAGTCAGTGTATGGTGGTATTATTCAGCTACTATATGGTGGTATTATTTAATTACTGCATGCACACCTTACCCAGCCGCCTTGCACGACAGACCCCATGAATGCCTCCACAGTATAATGCCTCCCATAGCTGACCCCACAGTATAATGCCCCATAGCTGCCCCTACACGGTATAATGCCCCCATAACTGCCCACACACAGCATAATGCCCCCATAGCCGCCCACACAGTGTAATGCCCCATAGATGCCACCACTCAGTATAATGCCCCCCATAGCTACCTCCACAGTATCATACCCCCCATGGCTGCCCCCACAGTATATTGCGACCCATAGCTGCCCCATACAATATAATGCCCCCATAGAGTATAATGCACTCCATACAATATAATGCCCCATACAGTATAATGCCCCCTATTGCCGCCACATACAGTATAATGCCCCCATACAGTATAATGACACCCATAGCTGCCCCATGCACTATAATGTCCAATATAGTATAATGCCCCATAGCTGTCCCATACAGTATCATGCCCCCCATTGCTGCCACATACAGTATAAAGCCCCCATAGCTGTCTCATACAGTATAATGCCCCCATACAGTATAGTGCCCCCATACAGTATAATGCCCACCATAGCTGCCACATACAGTATATTGCCCCCATACAGTATTTTAAGCCCCCTTATAGCTGCCCCATACAGTATAAAGCCCCCAATAGCTATCCCATACAGTATAATGCCCTCCATATAGTAAAATGCCCCTTAGCTGTCCTATACAGTATAATGCCCCCATACAGTATAATGCCCTCCATTGCTGCCACATACAGTATAATGCCCCCATACAGTATAATGCCCCCTATAGCTGCTTCGTACAGTATATTGCCCCTATAGCTGCCCCATTCAGTATAATTCCCCCATACACTATAGTGCCCTACATAGCTGCCACATACAGTATAATGCCCTATACAGTATAATGCCCCTATATCTGCACAGTACAGTATAATGCCCCCCATAGCAGTCCCATACAATATAATGCCCCATACAGTATAATTCCCCCCTTAGCTGTCCTATACAGTATAATGCCCCCATACAGTATTATGCCCTCCATTACTGCCACATACAGTATAATGCCCCCATACAGTATAATGCCCCCTATAGCTGCCCCATACAGTATAATGCTCCCCATACAGTAGAATGCCCTCCATAGCTGCCACATACAGTATAATGCCCCCCTTAGCTGTCCTATACAGTATAATGCCCCACACAGTATAATGCCCCCCTTAGCTGTCTTATACAGTACAATGCCCCCATACAGTATAATGCATCCTATAGCTGCCCCACACAGTATAATGCTCCCCATACAGTATAATGCCCTCTATAGCTGCCACATACAAAATAATGCCCACATACAGTAAAATGCCACCTTTAGCTGTCCTATACAGTATAATGCCCCCCATACATTATAATACCCCCTTAGAAGTCCCATACAGTATAATGCCCCCCATACAGTATAATGCCCCCTCAGCTGTCCTATACAGTATAATGCCCCCATACAGTATAATGCCCCATATAGCTGCCCCATAGATTATAATGCCCCCCATAGCTGTTCCATACAGTATAATGCCCCCCATATAGTATGATGCCCCCTCAGCAGCTACCATATGAGCCCCCCTCCCATACCCAGTATAATGCCCCCATATGTACATACCTAATAGAAAAATAATAACATAATTACTTACCTATCCCCATTCCCACGATGGGTGGAGAATCCTTCTCCTCCGGTCTGTGCTGTGAGTGACTCACTACATCGTGCCTGCCTGCGCCGAGCCGCTCGCGGCACAGTGAATACTGGAGCAGGACTCCAGCATTACACTGAACTGTATTTGCGTCCTGAGGACGCAAATACAGTTGGAAGAGCGGTCAGCACTGGGTGGCAACGGGGCCCTGCGGGCTCCACAGGCTTGGGGGCCCGGTCGCAGCTGCGACCGATGCGATCTCTATAGCTACGCCACTATACAGATACATATATAGGCACTTAGACACACACACACACACACACATACCCACATACTGGAATTTATACACACACAAACACTCAGACTCACAGACAAATGGAGGCACAAACAACAGATAGACTGAGCACTCACATCTCTTTCCTCACAGGCTTCTTGCAGGTCGGGCTGTGGGCAAAGCTAACTGTGCCTCGGACACCACATCCTTGCCAAATATGATAGATGATTTTTTTGGTAGGTTTCAGTTTTGTTATTCTAACTGGATTTGTATTTTCTCTTCCAGGCCATCAGGATATGAAGATGATCCTTTTTGGATTACCCATGAGGAAATACCGTAAGTCTGTAGAACAAAAGGGATTATATTTTTCCTGTCAAAATGAGGTACACTTCTGCGGAGCCCAGCTGACCCATTAAAAGTAAATGGCGTCTGCAGGGCACCACTGGTATTCTTAGTGCAATAGATCCAGCATGGTGGTATTATTCAGTCACTACATGGTGGTATTATTCAGTCACTACATGGTGGTATTATTAAGTCACTCTATGGTGGTATTATTTAGTCACTGTACGGTGTAATTATTCAGTCACTGTATGGTGGTATTATTCAGTCACTGTATGGTGGTATTATTCAGTCACTGTATGGTGGTATTATTCAGTAACTGTATGGTGGTATTATTTTGTCACTGTACGGTGGTATTCAGTCACTGTATGGAGGTATTATTCAAATACTGTATGGAGGTATTATTCATTGACTGTATGGAGGTATTATTCATTGACTGTATGGAGCTACTATACAGTCACTGTATGGTGGTATTATTCAGTTACTGTATGGAGTTATTATTCAGTTACTGTTTGGAGCTATTATTCAGTCACTGTATGGTGGTATTATTCAGTCAGTGTATGGTGGTATTATTCAGTCACTGTATGGAGGTATTATTTAGTCACTGTATGGAGGTATTATTTAGTCACTGTATGGTGGTATTATTCAGTCACTGTATGGTGGTATTATTCAGTCACTGAATGGTGGTGTTATTCAGTCACTCTATGGTGGTATTATTCAGTCACTGTATGGAGGTATTATTGAGTTAGGCAGAATTCACACGACAGGGTTTCCCGGCCGGGTGCCGGCCGTTAATAAATCGGCCGGCACCCGGCTGCATTAGGAACAATAGACCCCTAATGGGGCTATTCACACGACCAATTTTTTGATGGCCGGGAGAACCGGCCGTCAAAAAATGGGAAATGCCCTATTTTCGGCTGGGTACCCGGCCGCCCGGCTCCCATAGAAGTCTATGGGGCCGGGTAATACACGGCCATCACCGGAATATGTCCTGAGTGATGGCCGGGTCTACTGTCGCTCGCGCACTCTCTCTCCTCCTCCTCACAGTGCAGAGTGCATGTGAGGAGGAGGAGGAGGGTCTTTTTTTGCTCCCTGTAGGAGTCGAAATCCCCAATCCCCGACCGGGGATTGGGGATTCCGCTACAGGAGAAGTGCGTGACTACACTGTCCATATATGGACACAGCGATGTCACTCACTTCTGCAGCTGAATCCCCGACTCTATGGCCGGGGATTCCGCTACAGGAGAAGTGAGTGACTACACTGTCCATATATGGACACAGTGACGTCACTCACTTCTGAAGCGGAATTCCCGACCTGTGGCAGGGAATTCCTCTCCAGGAGAAGTCAGTGACTCCACTGTCCATATATGGACTTTGAAGTCAGTGACTTCTCCTGGAAGGGGGGGATGGGTGCAACCTACAGGGGGCTGTGTGGCATCACCTACAGGGGACTTGGTGGCATCACCTACAGGGGGCTTGGTGGCACCACCTACAGGGGGCTTGGTGGCACCACCTACAGGGGGCTGGGTGGCATCACCTACAGGGGGCTGGGTGACATCACCTACAGGAGGCTGGGTGGCATCACCTACAGGGGGCTGGGTGGCATCGCCTACAGGGGGCAGGGTGGCATCGCCTACAGGAGGCAGGGTGGCATCGCCTGCAGGGGGCTGGGTGGCATCACCTACAGGGGGCAGGGTGGCATCGCCTACAGGGGGCAGGGTGGCATCGCCTGCAAGGGGCTGTGTGGCATCGCCTACAGGGGGCTGGGTGGCATCACCTACAGGGGACTTGGTGGCATCACCTACAGGGGACTTGGTGGCATCACCTACAGGGGACTTGGTGGCATCACCTACAGGGGGCTGTGTGGCATCACCTACAGGGGGCTGTGTGGCATGACCTACAGGGGGCTGTGTGGCATCACCAACAGGGGGCTGTGTGTCATTACCTACAGGGGGCTGGGTGGCATTACCTACCAGGGGGGCCACGTGGCATTATCTACAAAGGGCTGTGTGTGGCAAAAAATTGAAATAAAATTCATCCGATTTTAAAACGGACAGGGAAAAAAACGGATGCAAATCGGGTCCATATCGGCCGGTAAAAACGGCAACTCGGCCCGGAACGGATGCAAACCGGATGCAAACCGGCCGGGAAAATCGGCCAAAAACGGCCGATTTTCCCGGCCGACACTCGGACCCTGTCGTGTGAATGAGGCCTTAGTGTATTATGGTATTATTCTGTCAGTGTCTGTAGCTATTATTCAGTCAGCGTATGGTGGTATTATTCAGTTACTGTATGGTGGTATTATTCAGTCACTGTATGGTGGTATTATTTAGTCACTGTATGGTGGTATTATTTAGTCACTGTATGGAGGTATTATTCAGTCAGTGAATGGTGGTATTATTCAGTTACTGCATGGTAGTATTTTATAGTCACTGTATGGAGGTATTATTCAGTCAGTGTATGGTGGTATTATTCAGTTACTGTATGGTGGTATTATTCAGTCACTGTATGGTGGTATTATTCAGTCACTGTATGGTGGTATTATTTAGTCACTGTATGGTGGTATTATTTAGTCACTGTATGGAGGTATTATTCAGTCAGTGAATGGTGGTATTATTCAGTTACTGCTTGGTAGTATTATATAGTCACTGTATGGAGGTATTATTCAGTCAGTGTATGGTGTTATTATTCAGTTACTGTATGGTGGTATTATTCAGTCACTGTATGGTGGTATTATTTAGTCACTGTATGGTGGTATTATTTAGTCACTGTATGGAGGTATTATTCAGTCAGTGTATGGTGGTATTATTCAGTTACTGCATGGTAGTATTATATAGTCACTGTATGGAGGTATTAGTCAGTCAGTGTATTGTGGTATTATTCAGTTACTATATGGTGGTATTATTAAATTACTGCATGCACACCTTACCCAGCCGCCTTGCACGACAGACCCCATGAATGCCTCCACAGTATAATGCTTCCCATAGCTGACCCCACAGTATAATGCCCCATAGCTGCCTCTACACGGTATAATGCCCCCATAACTGCCCACACACAGCATAATGCCCCCATAGCTGCCCACACAGTGTAATGCCCCATAGATGCCACCACTCAGTATAATGCCCCCCATAGCTGCCTCCACAGTATCATACCCCCCATGGCTGCCCCCACAGTATATTGCGACCCATAGCTGCCCCATACAATATAATGCCCCCATAGAGTATAATGCACTCCATACAATATAATGCCCCATACAGTATAATGCCCCATTATGCCGCCACAGACAGTATAATGCCCCCATACAGTATAATGACACCCATAGCTGCCCCATGCACTATAATGTCCAATATAGTATAATGCCCCATAGCTGTCCCATACAGTATCATGCCCCCCATTGCTGCCACATACAGTATAAAGCCCCCATAGCTGCCACATACAGTATAATGCCCCCCTTAGCTGTCCCATACAGTATAATGCCCCCATACAGTATAATGCCCCCCTTAGCTGTCCTATACAGTATAATGCCCCACACAGTATAATGCCCCCCTTAGCTGTCCTATACAGTACAATGCCCCCATACATTATAATGCATCCTATAGCTGCCCCACACAGTATAATGCTGTGTATGTAAGTGTTTTACTGTGTGTTTACTAGTGTATGTAAACCTACTACACTGTGTGTTAGCTCAAAAAATGGCGACACACAGTGTAGGAGGTTTGACCGTTCAATCCCCTCGTTTCTCCCGGCACTAGCCAGGATAAAGGAGGGGGGATTCTGAGAGCTCACTAGAGCGAGTGAGTTTTCTCAAATTTTGCAGCATAAAGCAATGTGGTTGCTTTACCACATGCAATGCTGCAATTTTGGGAATTGCTCCATCTAGTGACCAGCACTGGGAAATATTATAAATTAGAATCTAATTTATAATATTTCCTGACTCGTGAAAAAAATTAAAAAAATTAGAACAATGTTTAATCACCTATACACTAATTGTTTAACTAAAAAAAAACAACATTTTTTTCTAGCGTCACATTCCCTTTAACAGAGGCAGAGTGAAAGCAGACCTCGGGGCCTTTATTAGGGCCCTGGGCTGCCATTACAACCATCAGCACCCTACGATCGCGTTGTGGGAGGAAGACGAGGTGTCGGACGGGGCCGCTCCCTCTCTTTAAACTTTTTTTTTTACCGCAGCATTTGACGGTTTACACGGCCAGGAACATTGCGATCGCTGTTCCTGGCCGTTAGTACTGGGTGTCAACTGTAATACACAGCTGATACCCACAGCATATGGAGTGGGCTCAGCGCGTGAGCCCCCTCGATACATCACCTTCAGCCCCACGACGTGCTATTACGTTGTGCTGCGCAAAGGGGTTAATACCCTAGACCACAAAGGAAGTTTCCGCTTCACTACCTGGAATTTAACATTCGATGGCCTATTCTTAGAATGTTTGATCTGTGTGGGTCTGACCGGGGTCTAATCTGCACAGAAACGGCCCTGTACATATGAGTATGGCTATGCCTTACAGGAAGGAGATGCCTTGAGCTGTAGTACCAGGCACAGTAGATCATATGGACGAGCCCCTGTGCCTGAGTAAACAGTAAACCATATGCAACGTTCCTGATAAGGACGGCTGTACTTGATAGAGCCGATGTCCCTCGATTGGTGGTAGTTTTAAAGTTTGGGGCTCCACGAATCAAACTGTAATGACATAACTGTATGGTGATGTGGGGGTATTATTCAGTTAGTGTATGGTGGTATTCACTGTATGGGGGTATTATTCAGTCACAGAAAGCAGTAGGCATTGATAGTAATGAAAAATGCTTTTGCCTCCTGGGGTGTGGAGGCTTTATGAAAAAATGTTCTAGACACAACCCTGTTTTTATGTAGGATCCCTTTTGACATCACCACTCACGTTTTCCCATCAGGCAATCAAAGCCCAGGGAAAATATACCATATATAAAAGCTGCAATCTGATTGGTTGCTATGAGAAACTCCTCCTCCTTGTATCGACGGTTTCGTATATTATAACAGAGAACAATAGTATATTTTATATTCCTTTCAAGAACAATTATGTGTAATATTGGTATTTTTTTTTATTTCTTAAACAGTTGGAGGAAGAAAGTTGAGGAGACGGAGGTGTATTTCTGGTAATTATCTTATTGAATAATGAGCCTATTTCTCTAGTGTTGGATATAGGAATCTTCCAAGTAGATGATATATGAGTAATCCCGGGGTGAGTGCTAATATGTCTACATAAAGGACGATAATACGGTATCATCTATGGGAATATATATATATATATATATAGATTCCATTATTTAAGTGTGTTTATCTAGGAGAGACATATTATACTAGTATAGAAAGCTCGTTACACGGGTTTGCTAGTAAAAGGAATGATAAGTATTTATAATTGTGCTCTTTGAGAACGACGTTCTTCATTACAGGGTCGTCTTACTTCAGGGTTTTGCCTTCTTAACGCCTTGTTTTGGGAAGTGGTTTCTCGTTGTTCCTGGCGTTCCTCTGCACTCATAGTTGCTCTTCTTATTCTCTGAGCCAAATATATATATATATGATGGTTATCAGCATTGTGCCTTTTATAAGTGAGCATGATCACACGTAGCAGCTGAGGGACAATCCTGATAATCAATATATATTATTGGATAACTCTAATGTAAAGAATTGTGTCCTGGTATTTTTTTTGAGATATGGGAATTGCATGCATAGTAATTCCTTAATTACTCCTAAAAATAAGAAAATCTTGAATCAAATCAAAAATGATTGACAAAAATCTAGATTTTCTTTTTTTTGAAAAATCGACCAGCTCTACACCCAGTGATAACTCTGAGTACAGATAATGTAGATGTTACATGCAGTCCTATGTAACACCACAGATAACACAGTGATAACTCTCTGAGTACAGATAATGTAGTAGATGTCACCTGCAGTCCTATGTAACACCACAGATAACACACTGTGATAACTCTTAGTACAGATAATGTAGTAGATGTCACCTGCAGTCCTATGTAACACCACAGATAACACACAGTGATAACTCTCTGAGTACAGATAATGTAGTAGATATCACCTGCAGTCCTATGTAACACCACAGATAACACACAGTCATAACTCTGAACACAGATAATGTAGTAGATGCACACACAGAAATATATACACTTACAGATACAGGGGCGTAGCTAAAGGGCCCTGGAGCAAAAATTCAGCTTGGACCCCCTACTCCTTCCCAACAGCACCAGACCCCTGAACACACCTTACCCAGCCGCCTTGCACGACAGACCCCATGAATGCCTCCACAGTATAATGCCTCCCATAGCTGACCCCACAGTATAATGCCCCATAGCTGTACCCACACTGTATAATGCCCCGATAACTGCCCACACACAGCATAATGCCCCCATAGCTGCCCACACAGTGTAATGCCCCATAGATGCCACCACACAGTATAATGCTCCCCATAGCTGCCTCCACAGTATCATGCCCCCCCATGGCTGCCCCCACAGTATATTGCGACCCATAGTTGCCCCATACAATATAATGCCCCCCATAGAGTATAATGCACTCCATACAATATAATGCCCTATACAGTATAATGCCCCCTATTGCCTCCACATACAGTATAATGCCCCCATACGGTATAATGACACCTATAGCTGCCCCATGCACTATAATGTCCAATATAGTATAATGCCCCATAGCTGTCCCATACAGTATCATGCCCCCCATTGCTGCCACATACGGTATAAAGCCCCCATAGCTGTCCCATACAGTATAATGCCCCCATACAGTATAGTGCCCCCATACAGTATAATGCCCACCATAGCTGCCACATACAGTATATTAACCCCATACAGTATTTTAAGCCCCCTTATAGCTGCCCCATACAGTATAATGCCCCCAATAGCTATCCCATACAGTATAATGCCCTCCATATAGTAAAATGACCCCTTAGCTGTCCTATACAGTATAATGCCCCCATACAGTATAATGCCCTCCATTGCCGCCACATACAGTATAATGCCCCCATACAGTATAATGCCCCCTATAGCTGCTCCGTACAGTATATTGCCCCCATACGGTATAATGCCCCCTATAGCTGCCCCATTCAGTATAATTCCCCCATACACTATAGTGCACTACATAGCTGCCACATACAGTATAATGCCCTATACAGTATAATGCCCCCTTTATCTGCACAGTACAGTATAATGCCCCCCATAGCTGTCCCATACAATATAATGCCCCATACAGTATAATTCCCCCCTTAGCTGTCCTATACAGTATAATGCCCCCATACAGTATTATTCCCTCCATTACTGCCACATACAGTATAATGCCCCCATACAGTATAATGCCCCCTATAGCTGCCCCATACAGTATAATGCTCCCCATACAGTAGAATGCCCTCCATAGCTGCCACATACCGTATAATGCCCCCCTTAGCTGTCCTATACAGTATAATGCCCCACACAGTATAATGCCCCCCTTAGCTGTCCTTTACAGTATAATGCCCCCATACAGTATAATGCAACCTATATCTGCCCCACACAGTATAATGCTCCCCATACAGTATAATGCCCTCTATAGCTGCCACATACAAAATAATGCCCACATACAGTAAAATGCCACCTTTAGCTGTCCTATACAGTATAATGGCCCCCATACATTATAATGCCCCCTTAGACGTCCCATACAGTATAATGCCCCCCATACAGTATAATGCCCCCTCAGCTGTCCTATACAGTATAATGCCCCCATACAGTATAATGCCCCATATAGCTGCCCCATAGATTATAATGGCCCCCATAGCTGTTCCATACAGTATAATGCCCCCCATATAGTATGATGCCCCCTCAGCAGCTACCATATGAGCCCCCCTCCCATACCCAGTATAATGCTCCCATATGTACATACCTAATAGAAAAATAATAACATAATTACTTACCTATCCCCATTCCCACGATGGGTGGAGAATCCTTCTCCTCCGGTCTGTGCTGTGAGTGACTCACTACATCGCGCCTGCCTGCGCCGAGCCGCTCGCGGCACAGTGAATACTGGAGCAGGACTCCAGCATTGCACTGAACTGTATTTGTGTCCTGAGGACGCAAATACAGTTGGAAGAGCGGTCAGCACTGGGTGCCAACGGGGCCCTACGGGCTCCACAGGCTTGGGGGCCCGGTTGCAGCTGCGACCGATGCGATCTCTATAGCTACGCCACTATACAGATACATATATAGGCACTTAAACACACACACACACACACATACTGGAATTTATACACACACAAACACAGACAAATGGAGGCACAAACAACAGACAGACTGAGCACACACATCTCTTTCCTCACAGGCTTCTTGCAGGTCGGGCTGTGGGTAGAGATAACTGTGCCTCGGGCACCACATCCTTGCCAAATATTATAGATGATTTTTTTGGTAGGTTTCAGTTTTGTTATTCTAACTGGATTTGTATTTTCTCTTCCAGGCCATCAGGATATGGAGATGATCCTTTTTGGATTACCATTGAGGAAATACCGTAAGTCTGTAGAACAAAAAGGATTATATTTTTCCTGTCAAAATGACGGACACTTCGGCGGAGCCCAGCTGACCCATTAAAAGTCAATGGCGTCTGCAGGGCACCAGTGGTATTCTTAGTGCAATAGATCCAGCATGGTGGTATTATTCAGTCACTACATGGTGGTATTATTCAGTCACTGCATGGTGGTATTATTAAGTCACTCTATGGTGGTATTATTTAGTCACTGTACGGTGGTATTATTCAGTCACTGTATGGTGGTATTATTCAGTCACTGTATGGTGGTATTATTCAGTCAGTGTATGGTGGTATTATTCAGTCACTGTACGGTGGTATTATTCAGTCAGTGTATGGTGGTATTATTCAGTCACTGTATGGTGGTATTATTCAGTAACTGTATGGTGGTATTATTTAGTCACTGTATGGTGGTATTATTCAGTCAGTGAATGGTGGTATTCAGTCACTGTATGGAGGTATTATTCAAATACTGTATGGAGGTATTATTCATTGACTGTATGGAAGTATTATTCATTGACTGTATGGAGCTACTATACAGTCACTGTATGGTGGTATTATTCAGTTACTGTATGGAGTTATTATTCAGTTACTGTATGGAGTTATTATTCAGTTACTGTTTGGAGCTATTATTCAGTCACTGTATGGTGGTATTATTCAGTCAGTGTATGGTGGTATTATTCAGTCACTGTATGGAGGTATTATTTAGTCACTGTATGGAGGTATTATTTAGTCACTGTATGGTGGTATTATTCAGTCACTGTATGGTGGTATTATTCAGTCACTGAATGGTGGTATTATTCAGTCACTCTATGGTGGTATTATTCAGTCACTGTATAGAGGTATTATTCAGTTAGGCGGAATTCACACGACAGGGTTTCCCGGCCGGGTGCCGGCCGTTCATAAATCGGCCGGCACCCGGCTGCATTAGGAACAATAGACCCCTAATAGGGCTATTCACACGACCAATTTTTTGATGGCTGGAAAAACCGGCTGTCAAAAAATGGGACATGCCCTATTTTTGGCGGGGTACCCGGCCGTCCGGCTCCCATAGAAGTCTATGGGGCCGGGTAATACACGGCCATCACCGGAATATGTCCTCAGTGATGGCCGGGTCTACCGTCTCTCGCGCACTCTCTCTCCTCCTCCTCACAGTGCAGAGTGCATGTGAGGAGGAGGAGGAGGGTCTTTTTTGCTCCCTGTAAGAGTCGAAATCCCCAATCCCTGACCGGGGATTGGGGATTCCGCTACAGGAGAAGTGCGTGACTACACTGTCCATATATGGACACAGCGAAGTCACTCATTTCTGCAGCGGAATACCCGACTCTATAGCCGGGGATGCCGCTACAGGAGAAGTAAGTGACTACACTGTCCATATATGGACACAGCGATGTCACTCACTTCTGTAGCGGAATCCCCGACTATATGGCCGGGGATGCCGCTACAGGAGAAGTAAGTGACTACACTGTCCATATATGGACACAGCGATGTCACTCACTTCTGCAGCTGAATCCCCGACTCTATGGCCGGGGATTCCGCTACAGGAGAAGTGAGTGACTACACTGTCCATATATGGACACAGCGATGTCACTCACTTCTGCAGCGGAATCCCCGACTCTATGGCCGGGGATTCCGCTACAGGAGAAGTGAGTGACTACACTGTCCATATATGGACACAGTGATGTCACACACCCCTGCAGCGGAATCCCCCACTCTATGGCCGGGGATTCCGCTACAGGAGAAGTGAGTGACTACACTGTCCATATATGTGGCATCACCAACAGGGGGCTGTGTGGCATTACCTACAGGGGGCTGGGTGGCATTACCTACCAGGGGGGCTGTGGCATTATCTACAAAGGGCTGTGTGTGGCAAAAAATGTAAATGAAATTCATCCGATTTTAAAACGGACAGGGAAAAAAACGGATGCAAATCGGGTCCAAATCGGCCGGTAAAAACGGCAACTCGGTCCGAAACGGATGCAAACCGGATGCAGACCGGCCGGGAAAATCGCCCAAAAACCGCTGATTTTCCCGGCCGACACTCGGACCCTGTCGTGTGAATGAGGCCTTAGTGTATGGTGGTATTATTCTGTCAGTGTCTGCAGCTATTATTCAGTCAGTGTATGGTGGTATTATTCAGTTACTGTATGGTGGTATTATTCAGTCACTGTATGGTGGTATTATTTAGTCACTGTATGGTGGTATTATTTAGTCACTGTATGGAGGTATTATTCAGTCAGTGAATGGTGGTATTATTCAGTTACTGCATGGTAGTATTATATAGTCACTGTATGGAGGTATTATTCAGTCAGTGTATGGTGGTATTATTTAGTCACTGTATGGTGGTATTATTTAGTCACTGTATGGAGGTATTATTCAGTCAGTGTATGGTGGTATTATTCAGTTACTGCATGGTAGTATTATATAGTCACTGTATGGAGGTATTATTCAGTCAGTGTATGGTGGTATTATTCAGTTACTATATGGTGGTATTATTAAATTACTGCATGCACACCTTACCCAGCCGCCTTGCACGACAGACCCCATGAATGCCTCCACAGTATAATGCCTCCCATAGCTGACCCCACAGTATAATGCCCCATAGCTGCCCCTACACGGTATAATGCCCCCATAACTGCCCACACACAGCATAATGCCCCCATAGCTGCCCACACAGTGTAATGCCCCATAGATGCCACCACTCAGTATAATGCCCCCCATAGCTGCCTCCACAGTATCATACCCCCATGGCTGCCCCATATATATAGTATATTGCGACCCATAGCTGCCCCATACAATATAATGCCCCCATAGAGTATAATGCACTCCATACAATATAATGCCCCATACAGTATAATGCCCCCTATTGCCGCCACATACAGTATAATGCCCCCATACAGTATAATGGCACCCATAGCTGCCCCATGCACTATAATGTCCAATATAGTATAATGCCCCATAGCTGTCCCATACAGTATCATGCCCCCCATTGCTGCCACATACAGTATAAAGCCCCCATAGCTGTCCCATACAGTATAATGCGCCCATACAGTATAGTGCCCCCATACAGTATAATGCCCACCATAGCTGCCACATACAGTATATTGCCCCCATACAGTATTTTAAGCCCCCTTATAGCTGCCCCATACAGTATAATGCCCACAATAGCTATCCCATACAGTATAATGCCCTCCATATAGTAAAATGCCCCCTTAGCTGTCCTATACAGTATAATGCCCCCATACAGTATAATGCCCTCCATTGCTGCCACATACAGTATAATGCCCCCATACAGTATAATGCCCCCTATAGCTGCTCCGTACAGTCTATTGCCCCCATACGGTATAATGCCCCCTATAGCTGCCCCATTCAGTATAATTCCCCCATACACCATAGTGCCCTACATAGCTGCCACATACAGTATAATGCCCTATACAGTATAATGCCCCCTATATCTGCACAGTACAGATAAAAACACAGGGACATATACAAAAACACCGACAAAGGCCATACTTACAAATGGACACAGCCAGGCCAGAAATGCTGATGAAAGGGCGAGCAGGTGCTTTAAATAATAATAGCCACTCCCACTAGTCTTGAGGGGAGTGGTGTGTGGTGCATGGGATGTGTAGTAAGAAATAATAAATGAATAGTGTGTGTGCAAGTGTAATACTATAAGTGAAATATAGGGGGCAGTAATAAATGAAGTGCCTCAATAGAAATAAATGGATAATGGACTGCACAGTACAGTATATTGCCCCCCATAGCTGTCCCATACAATATAATGCCCCATACAGTATTATGCCCTCCATTGCTGCCACATACAGTATAAAGCCCCCATAGCTGTCCCATACAGTATAATGCGCCCATACAGTATAGTGCCCCCATACAGTATAATGCCCACCATAGCTGCCACATACAGTATATTGCCCCCATACAGTATTTTAAGCCCCCTTATAGCTGCCCCATACAGTATAATGCCCACAATAGCTATCCCATACAGTATAATGCCCTCCATATAGTAAAATGCCCCCTTAGCTGTCCTATACAGTATAATGCCCCCATACAGTATAATGCCCTCCATTGCTGCCACATACAGTATAATGCCCCCATACAGTATAATGCCCCCTATAGCTGCTCCGTACAGTCTATTGCCCCCATACGGTATAATGCCCCCTATAGCTGCCCCATTCAGTATAATTCCCCCATACACCATAGTGCCCTACATAGCTGCCACATACAGTATAATGCCCTATACAGTATAATGCCCCCTATATCTGCACAGTACAGATAAAAACACAGGGACATATACAAAAACACCGACAAAGGCCATACTTACAAATGGACACAGCCAGGCCAGAAATGCTGATGAAAGGGCGAGCAGGTGCTTTAAATAATAATAGCCACTCCCACTAGTCTTGAGGGGAGTGGTGTGTGGTGCATGGGATGTGTAGTAAGAAATAATAAATGAATAGTGTGTGTGCAAGTGTAATACTATAAGTGAAATATAGGGGGCAGTAATAAATGAAGTGCCTCAATAGAAATAAATGGATAATGGACTGCACAGTACAGTATATTGCCCCCCATAGCTGTCCCATACAATATAATGCCCCATACAGTATAATTCCCCCCCCTTAGCTGTCCTATACAGTATAATGCCCCCATACAGTATTATGCCCTCCATTTTGCCACATACAGGATAAGATACAGTATAATGCCCCCTATAGCTGCCCCATACAGTATAATGCTCCCCATACAGTAGAATGCCCTCCATAGCTGCCACATACAGTATAATGCCCCCCTTAGCTGTCCTATACAGTATAATGCCCCCATACAGTATAATGCCCCATTAGCTGTCCTATACAGTATAATGCCCCACACAGTATAATGCCCCCCTTAGCTGTCCTATACAGTACAATGCCCCCATACAGTATAATGCATCCTATAGCTGCCCCACACAGTATAATGCTCCCCATACAGTATAATGCACTCTATAGCTGCCACATACAAAATAATGCCCACATACAGTAAAATGCCACCTTTAGGTGTCCTATACAGTATAATGCCCCCCATACATTATAATGCCCCCTTAGAAGTCCCATACAGTATAATGCCCCCCATACAGTATAATGCCCCCTCAGCTGTCCTATACAGTATAATGCCCCTATACAGTATAATGCCTCATATAGCTTCCCCATAGATTATAATGCCCCCCATAGCTGTTCCATACAGTATAATGCCCCCCATATAGTATGATGCCCCCTCAGCAGCTGCCATATGAGCCCCTCTCCCATACCCAGTATAATGCCCCCATATGTACATACCTAATAGAAAAATAATAACATAATTACTTACTTATCCCCATTCCCACGATGGGTGGAGAATCCTTCTCCTCCGGTCTGTGCTGTGAGTGACTCACTACATCGCGCCTGCCTGCGCCGAGCCGCTCGCGGCACAGTGAATACTGGAGCAGGACTCCAGCATTGCACTGAACTGTATTTGCGTCCTGAGGACGCAAATACAGTTGGAAGAGCGGTCAGTAATGGGTGGCAACGGGGCCATGCGGGCTCCACAGGCTTGGGGGCCCGGTCGCAGTAGCGACCGATGCGATCTCTATAGCTACGCCACTATACAGATACATATATAGGCACTTAGGCACACACACACACACACACACACACACACACACACACACACACACACACACAAAGACACACATACCCACATACTAGAATTTATACACACACAAACACTCAGTCTCACAGACAAATGGAGGCACAAACAACAGACAGACTGAGCACTCACATCTCCTTCCTCACAGGCTTCTTGCAGGTCGGGCTGTGGGCAGAGCTAACTGTGCCTCGGACACCACATCCTTGCCAAATATGATAGATGATTTTTTTTGGTAGGTTTCAGTTTTGTTATTCTAACTGGATTTCTATTTTCTCTTCCAGGCCATCAGGATATGGAGATGATCCTTTTTGGATTACCCTTGAGGAAATACCGTAAGTCTGTAGAACAAAAAGGATTATATTTTTCCTGTCAAAATGACGGACACTTCGGCGGAGCCCAGCTGACCCATTAAAAGTCAATGGCGTCTGCAGGGCACCACTGGTATTCTTAGTGCAATAGATCCAGCATGGTGGTATTATTCAGTCACTACATGGTGGTATTATTCAGTCACTGCATGGTGGTATTATTAAGTCACTCTATGGTGGTATTATTTAGTCACTGTACGGTGGTTTTATTCAGTCACTGTATGGTGGTATTATTCAGTCACTGTATGGTGGTATTATTCAGTCACTGTATGGTGGTATTATTCAGTAACTGTATGGTGGTATTATTTAGTCACTGTATGGTGGTATTATTCAGTCAGTGAATGGTGGTATTCAGTCACTGTATGGAGTTATTATTTAAATACTGTATGGAGGTATTATTCATTGACTGTATGGAGGTATTATTCATTGACTGTATGGAGCTACTATACAGTCACTGTATGGTGGTATTATTCAGTTACTGTATGGAGTTATTATTCATTTACTGTTTGGAGCTATTATTCAGTCACTGTATGGTGGTATTATTCAGTCAGTGTATGGTGGTATTATTCAGTCACTGTATGGAGGTATTATTTAGTCACTGTATGGAGGTATTATTTAGTCACTGTATGGTGGTATTATTCAGTCACTGTATGGTGGTATTATTCAGTCACTGAATGGTGGTATTATTCAGTCACTCTATGGTGGTATTATTCAGTCACTGTATGGAGGTATTATTCAGTTAGGCGGAATTCACACGACAGGGTTTCCCGGCCGGGTGCCGGCCCTTCATAAATTGGCCGGCACCCGGCTGCATTAGGAACAATAGACCCCTAATGGGGCTATTCACACGACCAATTTTTTGACGGCCGGGAAAACCGGCCGTCAAAAAATGGGACATGCCCTGTTTTCGGCCGGGTACCGAAATCTATGGGGCCGGGTAATACACGGCCATCACCAGAATATGTCTTGAGTGATGGCCGGGTCTACCGTCGCTCGCGCACTCTCTCTCCTCCTCCTCACAGTGCAGAGTGCATGTGAGGAGGAGGAGGAGGAGGGTCTTTTTTTGCTCCCTGTAGGAGTCGAAATCCCCAATCCCCGACCGGGGATTGGGGATTCCGCTACAGGAGAAGTGCGTGACTACACTGTCCATATATGGACACAGCGAAGTCACTCACTTCTGCAGCGGAATCCCCCGACTCTATGGCCGGGGATGCCGCTACAGGAGAAGTAAGTGACTACACTGTCCATATATGGACACAGCGATGTCACTCACTTCTGCAGCGGAATCCTCCACTCTATGGCCGGGGATGCCGCTACAGGAGAAGTAAGTGACTACACTGTCCATATATGGACACAGCGATGTCACTCACTTCTGCAGCTGAATCCCGACTCTATGGCCGGGGATTCCGCTACAGGAGAAGTGAGTGACTACACTGTCCATATATGGACACAGCGATGTCACTCACTTCTGCAGCGGAATCCCCGACTCTATGGCCGGGGATTCCACTACAGGAGAAGTGAGTGACTACACTGTCCATATATGGACACAGCGATGTCACTCACTTCTGCAGCGGAATCCCCGACTCTATGGCCGGGGATTCCGCTACAGGAGAAGTGAGTGACTACACTGTCCATATATGGACAGTGACGTCACTCACTTCTGAAGCGGAATTCCCGACCTGTGGCAGGGAATTCCTCTCCAAGAGAAGTCAGTGACTCCACTGTCCATATATGGACATTGAAGTCAGTGACTTCTCCTGGAAGGGGGGGATGGGTGCAACCTACAGGGGGCTGTGTGGCATCACCTACAGGGGACTTGGTGGCATCACCTACAGGGGGCTTGGTGGCATCACCTACAGGGGGCTTGGTGGCATCACCTACAGGGGGCTTGGTGGCACCACCTACAGGGGGCTGGGTGGCATCACCTACAGGGGGCTGGGTGGCATCGCCTACAGGGGGCTGGGTGGCATCGCCTACAGGGGGCTGGGTGGCATCGCCTACAGGGGGCAGGGTGGCATCGCCTACAGGAGGCAGGGTGGCATCGCCTGCAGGGGGCTGGGTGTCATCGCCTGCAGGGGGCTGTGTGGCATCACCTACAGGGGGCAGGGTGGCATCGCCTACAGGGGGCAGGGTGGCATCGCCTACAGGTGGCTGTATGGCATCGCCTACAGGTGGCTGTGTGGCATCGCCTACAGGGGGCTGGGTGGCATCACCTACAGGTGGCTGGGTGGCATCACCTACAGGGGACTTGGTGGCATCACCTACAGGGGACTTGGTGGCATCACCTACAGGGGACTTGGTGGCATCACCTACAGGGGGCTGTGTGGCATCACCTACAGGGGGCTGTGTGGCATTACCTACCAGGGGGGCTGTGGCATTATCTACAAAGGGCTGTGTGTGGCAAAAAATGTAAATGAAATTTATCCGATTTTAAAACGGACAGGGAAAAAAACGGATGCAAATCGGGTCCAAATCGGCCGGTAAAAACGGAACTCGGCCCGGAACGGATGCAAACCGGCCGGGAAAATCGGCCAAAAAGGGCCGATTTTCCCGCCCGACACTCGGACCCTGTCGTGTGAATGAGGCCTTAGTGTATGGTGGTATTATTCTGTCAGTGTCTGCAGCTATTATTCAGTCATTGTATGGTGGTATTATTCAGTTACTGTATGGTGGTATTATTCAGTCACTGTATGGTGGTATTATTTAGTCACTGTATGGTGGTATTATTTAGTCACTGTATGGAGGTATTATTCAGTCAGTGAATGGTGGTATCATTCAGTTACTGCATGGTAGTATTATATAGTCACTGTATGGAGGTATTATTCAGTCAGTGTATAGTGGTATTATTCAGTTACTGTATGGTGGTATTATTCAGTCACTGTATGGTGGTATTATTTAGTCACTGTATGGTGGTATTATTTAGTCACTGTATGGAGGTATTATTCAGTCAGTGTATGGTGGTATTATTCAGTTACTGCATGGTAGTATTATATAGTCACTGTATGGAGGTATTATTCAGTTACTGTATGGTGGTGTTATTCAGTTACTGCATGGCAGTATTTTTTAATCACTATATGGAGGTATTATTATTCAGTCACTGTATGGTGGTATTATTCAGTTACTTTATGGTGGTATTATTCAATTACTGCATGATAGTATTATTTAGTGACTGTATGGAAGTATTATTCAGTTACTGCGTGGTAGTAGTATTATAAAGTCACTGTATGGAGGTATTATTCAGTCAGTGTATGGTGGTATTATTCAGTTACTGTATGGTGGTGTTATTCAGTTACTGTATGGTGGTGTTATTCAGTTACTGCATGGCAGTATTTTTTAGTCACTATATGGAGGTATTATTATTCAGTCACTGTATGGTGGTATTATTCAGTTACTTTATGGTGGTATTATTCAATTACTGCATGATAGTATTATTTAGTGACTGTATGGAGGTATTATTCAGTCACGGTATGGAGGTATTATTCAGTTACTGTATGAGGGTATTATGTAGTCTCTGTATGGTGGTATTATTCAGTCACTGTATGGAGATATTATTTAGTCACTGTATGGAGGTATTATTTAGTCACTGTATGGAAGTATTATTCAGTCACTGTACGGTGATATTATTCAGTCACATTATGCTGGTGTTATCTAGTCACTGTATGGTGGTATTATTCAGTCACTGAATGGTGGTATTATTCAGTTACTGTTTGAGGGTATTATTCAGTCACTGTACGGAGATATTATTCAGTCACATTATGCTGGTATTATCTAGTCACTGTATGGTGGTATTATTCAGTTAATATATGAGGGTATTATTTAGTCACAGTAAGCATTAAAGGGTTATTCTCAATATGATCATTTATCCCCGATCCATGGAATAGGTTATAAATGTCTGATCAGTGGTGGTTCGACCACTGGGACCCTCACCTATCCCAAGAACAGGTGTCCTGAAGTGCCCTATGTGAATGAAGCGGTACTGTGCATTCTTGGCCACTGCTCCATTCACTTGCTATGGCGCTGCCGGAGATAGTTGATCATGCGCAGCGACACATCCTGTAGACAGCCGATAAATGATCATTATCAGAAAACCGCTTACAAATTAATAAAAATTGTTTATGCCTCCTCGGGTGGGGAGATATGTGGATACATTTTCTAGAAATAACCCTGTTTGTATGTAACTTTTTTATTTGTGGTTCAATAGTGAAGAAGATGAGGATGAAGAAGGAGTGGAAGAAAATTTGACACAAATACAGTTGGAAGAGAGGTCAGCTGTATCGAGCTATTATTCAGTCACTGAATGGAGGTATTATTCAGTCAGTGTATGGTAGTATTATTCAGTCAGTGTATGGTAGTATTATTCAGTCAGTGTATGGTATTATTATTCAGTCATTGTACGGTGGTATTATTCAGTTACTGTATGGAGGTATTATTCAGTTACTGCGTGGTAGTAGTATTATAAAGTCACTGTATGGTGGTATTATTCAGTCAGTGTATGGTGGTATTATTCAGTTACTGTATGGTGGTATTATTCAGTTACTGCATGGTAGTATTATATAGTCACTGTATGGAGGTATTATTCTGTCAGTATATGGTGGTATTATTCAGTTACTATATGGTGGTATTATTCAATTACTGCATGATAGTATTATGTAGTCTCTGTATAGTGGTATTATTCAGTCACTGTATGGTGGTATTATTTAGTCACTGTACGGTGGTATTATTCAGTCACTGTATGGAGATATTATTCAGTCACTGTATGGAGATATTATTCAGTCACTGTATGGAGATATTATTCAGTCACTGTATGGAGGTATTATTCAGTCACTGTACGGTGATATTATTCAGTCACTGTATGGTAATATTATCTAGTCACTGTATGGTGGTATTGTTCAGTTACTGTATGAGGGTATTATTTAGTCACAGTAAGCATTAAAGGGGTATTCTCAATATGATCATTTATCCCCGATCCATGGAATA
The DNA here is from genome assembly GCF_050947455.1 of Rhinoderma darwinii. NCBI lineage: Eukaryota > Metazoa > Chordata > Amphibia > Anura > Rhinodermatidae > Rhinoderma > Rhinoderma darwinii. Next base: position 35,937,540 of record NC_134690.1, on the reverse strand, counting down.
GGTTATAAATGTCTGATCAGTGGTGGTTCGACCACTGGGACCCTCACCTATCCCAAGAACAGGTGTCCTGAAGTGCCCTATGTGAATGGATCGGTACTGTGCATTCTTGGCCACTGCTCCATTCACTTTCTATGGTGCTGCCGGAGATAGTTGATCGTTTGCAGCAACACATCCTGTAGACAGCCGATAAATGATCATTATGAGAAAACCGCTTTAAAATTAATAAAAATTGTTTATACCTCCTCGGGTGGGGAGATATGTGGATACATTTTCTAGAAATAACCCTGTTTGTATGTAACTTTTTTATTTGTGGTTCAATAGTGAAGAAGATGAGGATGAAGAAGGAGTGGAAGAAAATGTGACGCAAATACAGTTTGAAGAGCGGTCAGCTGTATCGAGCTATTATTCAGTCACTGAATGGAGGTATTATTCAGTCAGTGTATGGTAGTATTATTCAGTCAGTGTATGGTATTATTATTCAGTCATTGTACGGTGGTATTATTCAGTCACTGTATGGTGGTATTATTCAGTTACTGTATGGAGGTATTATTCAGTTACTGTATGGAGGTATTATTCAGTCACTGTATGGTGATATTATTCAGTCAGTGTATGGTGGTATTATTCAGTTACTGCATGGTAGTATTATATAGTCACTGTATGGAGGTATTATTCAGTCAGTATATGGTGGTATTATTCAGTTACTATATGGTGGTATTATTCAATTATTGCATGATAGTATTATTTAGTGACTGTATGGAGGTATTATTCAGTCACGCTATTGAGGTATTATTCAGTTGCTGTATGAGGGTATTATGTAGTCTCTGTATAGTGGTATTATTCAGTCACTGTATGGTGGTATTATTTAGTCACTGTACGGTGGTATTATTCAGTCACTGTATAGTGGTATTATTCAGTTACTATATGGTGGTATTATTCAGTTACTGTTTGGAGCTATTATTCAGTCACTGTATGGAGGTATTATTCAGTTACTGTATGAGAGTATTATGTAGTCACTGTATGGAGGTATAATTCAGTCACTGTATGGTGGTATGATTCAGTCAGTGAATGGTGGTATTATTAATTTAGAGGCAGAGAACAGAAATTGGATCCAGCGCTGATGAGGTTAAAAAGGAAACTTTTTTCCAAGTTTTATTTTGTCATTTAAAAGCAGAATCGGCAGGATAATGTCCTAGTACAGAGGGAGGTTCAATGGTGTATATCTACACTATTGAACCTCCCTCTGTACTAGGACATTATCCTGCCGATTCTGCTTTTAAATGACCAAATAAAACTTGGAAAAAGTTTCCCTTTTACCCTCATCAGCGCTGGATCCAATTTCTGTTCTCTGCCTCTACTTCTTGATCGTGTGCCAACACGAGGACCCGGGCGCTACTAGCAGTGCAAGTCTGCATACAAGGTGAGCTGGAGGCTTCCTCTTTTTTCTATTATTCATTGACTGTATGGTGGTAATATTTAGTTACTGTATGGAGGTATTATTCAGTTACCGTAAGGTGGTATTATTCAGTCACTGTATGGTTGTATTATTCAGTCAGTGTATGGTGTTATTATTCAGTTACCGTAAGGTGGTATTATTCAGTCACTGTATGGTTGTATTATTCAGTCAGGTTATGGTGGTATTATTTAGTCACTGTATGGAAGTATTATTCAGTTACTGTATGGAGCTACTATTCAGTCACTGTATGGTGGTATTATTCAGTCACTGTATGGTGATATTATTCAGTTACTGTATGGAGGTATTATTTCGTTACTGTATGGAGGTATTATTCAGTCAGTGTATGGTGGTATTATTTAGTTACTGTATGGAGTTATTATTCAGTCACTGTATGGAGGTATTATTCAGTTACTGTATGATGGTATTATGTAGTCTCTGTATAATGGTATTATTTAGTCACTGTATGGAGATATTATTCAGTCACTGTATGGTAATATTATCTAGTCACTGAATGCTGGTATTATTCAGTTAATATATGAGGGTATTATTTAGTCACAGTAAGCATTAAAGGGTTATTCTCAATATGATCATTTAGCCCCGATCCACGGAATAGGTTATAAATGTCTGATCAGTGGTGGGTCGACCACTGGGACCCTCACCTATCCCGAGAACGGGGGTCCTGAAGTGCCCTATGTGAATGGATTGGTACTGTGCATTCTTGGCCACTGCTCCATTCACTTTCTATGGTGCTGCCGGAGATAGTTGATCATGCGCAGCGACACATCCTGTAGACAGCCGATAAATGATCATTATGAGAAAACTGCTTTAAAATTAATAAAAATTATTTATGCCTCCTCGGGTGGGGAGATATGTGGATAAATTCTCTAGAAATAACCCTGTTTGTATGTAACTTTTTTATGTGTGCTTCAATAGTGAAGAAGATGAGGATGAAGAAGGAGTGGAAGAAATTTATGTAGAGACAGAAAATATTGAACATGTGAAGAGAGAGAGTGAGACAGAGAAAGAATATGAATATGATAACATCATTGGGTATGTAAAGAATCCGGCTACAATGAGCTTATGGTATACAGACACTAAATAACGTACATTATAGATATTGATTTGATAATGAATGACTTGGGTTATCCAGACAGAGTAATACATGGCGATACAAATATGACATAGAACACGTGCCGGATAAGTACACAGGACACGTCCACGGGCTAACAATAGGACTAATGTTAGATGAAGGTATATTATTGGGGTTGGGTTACACTCTTGTGCTGGACATTATAACTCATGATACCATTATAACATTGAGCTACTTTATCTGTATTTTAATACTGTCATGTGTAACACAATATGGGTGTGAATATTTCTATGTGGGCAGGGGTGATGTTCCTTAATTATACATCCGTAGAGCAGATAGAGTGCGTCCTATACTCTCACAATCTTTACTTTCTAATAGTATGGAGGAAAATGAGGACGAGACTAAGATAAAACAGGAGAAAAAGAAGATGAACACCGAGAAGGGAGAGATGATGAAGGTGGAGGAGGATGAGGAGGAAGAAGGGATGATGAAAGTGGAGGTGGATGAGACAATTGACAAGCATGAGACCACCAGTCGGTAAGTACAGAATCCTGCCACGATGATCTGATTGTAGGCAGACGCTATGTTATCCAGACTTAGAGTGGCATAAAGTATGGTGGCACATATACCGGGTTACAAACATAATTTACACTAGAGGGCGCTAGTCATTTATCATATTAGACATTACAGGGTGACATGAGTGGGTATGTTTCATGTTTCATGGCCCCAGTTACTTTTAAGTTCTTTATACAGGAGAAAGCCTGGTGTGTTTAAAAATATTCTGTATGTAAATAAAGGACAATCGCTCTGTAGAAATATGCTGCATTTATATCAATATATGTGTCACGGGGCCTATAGAGGATGGTGTGGATCCACTATGTTGCCAACGAATTTGGCGTGGGGCTAAACTGAGGAGCGGAGTCTAAGGGATAGCTAGGTTTATATCTTTTAACCTCTGTATGGAGATGTGGACTTGGCTGCTAGTATGCCAAGGTCGCTACCCCCAGAGGAGTTTCTGTTGGCAGCAGCTGACGTGTAGAGGCGAGGTACAATAACTGCAGACAAGATGCAGCATCCGGTCAAGTTCAGGCAGGGTCGATAATAAATAATCTCAGGAGGATACAACTAGCAAACTGGAGTTTTGAACCTAATTGTTCAGGCAAAGAGCAATGGGAAGGCTTGGTGATTTGGCACGTGCTGGCACTATAAGAAATGCGTGCCTTAGTGGCCAACAGAGGAACAACAGGAGAGTATCGGCGAGAAAGGCAATTGCCGAATGTGGATTCATTCAAGAAAATGTATACTTGGCTGAATTTCCACACTGGAGTCTAGGGGGTCACTTATTTTACTCCTATGAGCGCCGCCTCATTCAGTCTCCGCAGGACAATCTTATTGCATAGACTAATCCTACTAGTCCTTCACTCATGACATGGAGCTGATCTTATTTTATTTTTTTACTTTTTTCTTAAAGAAGACACAAATGGTGGCTACCGAAAAGCTTAAGAGGTACCGGGACAAGAAACATGTGAGTAATTCACGGAGAGTTAGTCCTGCTATATCACATAGTAAGAACTACAATTATAAGTATAATTCTAGTATGACGTTTATCCTACCATAGAACATGTGATGGGATTATACAGGTTATACATCCGGGTTATTAGATGCTTTCTGAGGTCACTAGGATTATACTTAAAGTGTAACTAAACTTTCAAAAAACTTTTGACATATTACAGTGACATGTCACAAGTTTTGATCAGTGGGGGTTTGAGCGCTGAGTGAGTGCTGTGCTGCTTAATTTCAGATCAGCTTCACGAGGAAAGCCGCACCAGCGGTGTACGGGTTTATAGACTGTCTATTGACTCTGGAATTCGATGGCTCGGCTTTCCGAGACAAGCTGATCAGAAACAAAGTGACACAGCTTTCATCCGAGCGCTTCTGCCACTATGTTTTAGCAATCAGTGGGGGTCTCAGTGGTTGAATCCCGACTGATCAAAACTTCTGACACAACACTATGACATGTCAAAAGTTTTTTAAAAGTTTAGTTACCTTTTCATATTTCTATTACTAACATTTCACAGGCTATTTATTTATCATTAAATCGTATTTTTTCACCAGCAACGGAAACAGCGGCCGTGCAGCAGAAACACGAACATCAAGGTAATAAATGCAGGTTCCATGTGGGCTTTATCACACCTTATTTTTTTTATGAATGTTCTTGCTGGCAGGAAAGACCAGCTTTGTTTCTCCCCTGCATTTCCAGGTAATACTAGTCCAGTGGTTACTAGACATTATTCATCACTGCCACTATATGAGCAGAAAGCAATGCACAGAAAACAGTTTGTGTTCCCCCTGACATCCCTACACATGCATCAAATACAGAAAGTCCTTCGATGCTATCACTAGCCATGCTTCTCTATCACATAGCGCTCCACTGGACGCCTGTATTGTGCTGATCTAGACATTTACTATATGATTTCCTTCTGATGAAACACTTGTTTTCTTTCGTCAAAGATTCTTCAGAGCAATTTTCTGCTGCGCCACCGTCAACACATCAGAATAAGCAGTAAGTATGTGAGACCCTCCCCAGACAGGGACATTCTCCAGTCCAGGACATGTATACTCTTTGTGTATATAGCTCTAAGGCCACTTTCACACTCAGTATTTTGCATCAGTATTTATAAGCCAAAATCAGGAGTTGGTCCAAAACATGGAAGACATGCAAATCTTTCCATTATACTTTTGCTATTCATGTTCCGCTTCTGGGTTTGGCTTATAAATAGTAAAGCAAAAGACTGACCAAAATCATGCAGTGTGAAAGTGACCTGTCAATCAATCTGCTGAACTCATTCCTCTTTTTTTCTAGAAAATAATATCAACAGTTTCAGAAACATCAGATTAAACAGTGAGTATATAAGACCCTCCACGGACAGGGATATTCTCTAGTCCAGGACATGTATTCTGTATGTGGTATCAATCTGTTTAACTCATTCCTTCCCTTTTTTCTAGACATTAACATCAAAAATTGTCATCAGTAATTTGGGCAGCATAACATCAAAACATCAATAGGGAGTATACGAGACCCTCCCCAGACAGGGCATTCTCCATTCCAGGCAGTGGCGGATCATCATTAGGGAGGTTCGGGTGAACCGCACAGACCCCCTCATGCCCGGTGGCGTCGCTAGCACAGGAGGGGGCCCCGGTGCCAGGGCTGCACCTGTCATGAGGCAAAGTGAGATTCTGTCCGACTCCCAGCTATTAGCAGCCGTGGTCTGTGCTGCTAGCTTACATCTCCCTGTACTGCTTTAGAAGCTCCCCCTCCAGCCCCCCTTCCCTGCTCTACACACCTCTCCTCCTGCTCCTCCTCCTGCTACTGCTGTTACCAGTCGGGATGTGAGGGAGGGGGAGGGGAGACTGTCTGCGGCACTGTGTCGGGCCATCAAGCTGCTGAACGCCCTTCACAAATATCCTACATAAAAGGTAAGTGCATGTGTGTTTACAATGTGTACTTTATATGTGTATAATGTGCATATTCATGTGTGTACAATGTATGTATAGTGTTTGTTTGTTTGTATATATAGTGTATGCATGTATATATAGTGTGTGTGTGTGTGTGTGTATGTATGTATATATAGTGTGTGTATGTATATATAGTGTGTGTGTCACGGACACAGGGTATGCGAGACAGACTGGGTTAGACTAACAATGCTCAGGCAAGGATCAGAAGGCCTGGGGCCTTCTTATAGACCAGGAAATCATGGCAGTTGATGATGACGATCCTACGGTACACAGCAGGACGGAGCGGAAGTGAGCGCTGGCGTCTCCTAGGAAGTAGACAGAGGCCAGCGCTAACGGATCCATGGCTGCGGGCATCGGGAGGTGTTTCTCTGTTCACAATGCAAATAAATATATATAATTTTGACAATGTGATTTTCTGCTTTTTTTTTAATATAATCTATCTCTCACTGGTAAAATTAACCTAGCCTAAAAATTCTAGACTGTTTATGACTTTGACAGTGGGCAAACTTACAAAATCAGCAAGGGATCAAATACTTATTTCCTTCACTGTATATATATATATATATATATATATATATATATAAAGCGTATGTATGTGTATATAGAGAGTATGTGTGTATATATAGTGAGTGTAAGTATGTATGTGTGTATATATATATATATATATATATATATATATAGTGTGTGTATGTATGTATATATATATAGTGTATGTATGTGTATATATAGCGTATGTGTATATATATATATATATATATATATGTATGTGTATATATAGTGTATGTATATATTGTAACAACCTGGGGACCACTTAGCTCACAGGATCGCCATCTCCCGGGTGAGATGGTTGGCATACATAGAAAGTTCACTCCAACTCCTTGAATAAAAGGTTTAAACCAGCCGCAGCTAGCTTTATTGTCTTCACCACAGTAATCAGTGTTACAACAATAAATATACAAAATAAACCCTAGGCCGTCCAGCCTCTAACCAACACATTCAGTGTCCCTCACTACGAGACACTGAGCATTGTGCCCAGCACCTCAAAACCTTCACAGTTTTACCTCACACGGTGGTGACTCTCACAGGCTAGCATGCCTGTCTTCCCCAGACTGAGAGCTCTGTGTGAACTGTACGCACCTTAATTAAAGAGCCGTCTCAGGTGAAGCCTAACTAAGCTCATCAGACAGCCCTATTCCAGGCTTTACACCCAAGCAACAGCAGAGAAAACCCTCTCTGTTGTACATGCTCCCTGGTTGCTTAACACCTGAGTTTCTGCACCGTCCAGTAGCTGCACTGCTACAATATATATATATGAGACGTCGTCACCTGTGAGTCACTGGAATTGTAGAGAATCTGTCCCCTCTCCTGACATGTTTATTATAGAAAATCCTTGTATTCCACATGAAGTCTTTGTGCAGTCCAGGACTGATAGAAAAATTTGTGTTACCAATCCCCTTGTCAGGAGGATGTGTCCCTAGACAGTGTGATACTGTCAGTATGTAGGGGCACAGCCCTGTGAAAGAGGAATCATAACATCCATTTGTTAATGCTTGTGCAAAAAGGTAGGGTTAGCAATAGATGCGGCGTGGCGGTGGAGAAGGGGTGGGCCCAAGTTTGGCTAACAGCCCAGGGCCTATGGTCTACTTAATTCGCCACTGATTCCAGGATATGTATTCTGTCTTTGTATTATGTATATAGCTATGTCAATAAATCTGTTTAACTCATTCCTTCCCTTTATTTTTAGACATTAATATCAATAATTTTCATCAGACATTGGCAGCATAACATCAGGACATCATAACATCATTAGTAAGTATATGAGACCCTCCCCAGACAGGGACATCCTCCAGTCTATGGCATGTATTCTGTCTTTGTATTATGTATATAACTATGTCAATAAATCTGTTTAACTCATTCCTTCCCTTTATTTTTAGACATTAACATCAATAATTTTCAGCAGACATTGGCAGCATAACATCAAGACATCATAACATCATTAGTGAGTATACGAGACCCTCCCCAGACAGGGGCATCCTCCAGTCTATGATATGTATTCTGTCTTTGTATTATGTATATAGCTATGTCAATGAATCTGTTTAACTCATTCCTTCCCTTTATTTTTAGACATTAACATCAATAATTTTCATCAGGCATTGGCAGAATAACATCAGGACATTATAACATCATTAGTGAGTATACAAGACCCACCCCAGACAGGGGCATCCTCCAGTCCAGGACATGTATTCTTCTCTTTGCATATATATTTATTTATGAAGTCAATCAGTCTGTTTAACCGCTTCCCGACAATTTGTCGTATGAATATGTCATGGAAAGCTAGTGCTTCCCGCATTTTGCCGTATCTATACGACAAATGGTGGACACCTCCTCAGAAGCTGAGTCGGTGCCACCATCCCCGGGTGTTGGCTGTATGTTACAGCTGACACCCTGGGGTTATGGCATTTAAGGGGTTTGCAGCTCATCGGCACCCCAGCAATGAAATTGCTGGAGTGCCGGTGACTGCAAAGGCAACCGGAGGCCTAACATTTTCCTCCCGGAATGCCTAGTACATTAGTTTTTCTGGGCCCGCCTGGAGGAAGGGCCTAAAAGGCTTCCAGAGCCGCCTGTAAGCGTCATCAGCGGTGGATGTCAGCTGTATGATACAGCTGACATCCACCAGTAACGGCAAGAACCGGAGCTAGCTCCGATACCTGCCACTAACCCCCTAGATGCAGCGATCGAAATTGATCGCTGCATCTTAGAGGTTGGTAGCAGATCGGCAGCCCTGCCATGCAATCAGGGCTGCCGACTGCTGCTATGGCAACAGGAGGCCTAACAATGGCCTCCTTCTCTGCCATTACAGAAGCCAATTAGGCTTTGCCCGGAGGCGAAGCCTAATCGGCTTGCTGTCAGTGAATGACTGACAGATATAATGCATTGCACTACATTGGTAGTGCAATGTATTAGAAAAATCTGACAGTTGGACCTTCAAGTTCTAGTGGGACTAAAGAAAAGTGTAAAAAAAGTGAAAAAAAAAAAGTTGTGAAAAATATAATAAAAGTTTCAAAGTAATAAAATAGTGTAGTACCGTCTTAGTCAGAGACAATATGAAATGTTAAATACTTTTGTGTCAAAAAAGACAAAAGTATAATAGGTATGATACCTTTATTGGCTAACCATAAAAGTTATATATGCAAGCCTGAAGAAGGAGCCTGTGTGCTTTGAAAGCTTGCATATAGAACTTTTATGGTTAGCCAATAAAGGTATCATACCTAATATACTTTTGTTTTTTTTTACACAAAAGTATTTAACATTTCATAAAGTAATAAAATAAAACACAATCACCTTTTTTTCCCTTATCAGGTCCTTTATTATTAAAAAAAATAAAAATAAACCATACATATGAACTTTAAAAATTGCATGTTATTTATTCCATGCGGTGAACGGCGTAAAATAAACCCCATAAAAACAATGCCGGAATTTCTGTTTTTTGGTCACTTTGCCCTACAAAAATTGGAAAAAAAAGTGATCCAAAAGTTGCATGTATCCAAAAATGGTACCTATAAAAACTATAGCTCGTCTCACAAAAACAAGCCCTCATACAGCTCCACTGATGAAAAAATTAAAAAGTATAGGTCATCAGTATATGATTGGTGGAGATCCGACACTCGGACCCCACACCGATCAGCTGTTCCGGCTGCCTCTGGGCATCAGATTTTATGCAGTTAACGGTGTCGGAAGCAGATGGCTCTTTTCACTTGAATAGGAGCAGAGCTGCTGTCTTGCAGAATGGCCACTATACTGTGACTGGAGCCATCTGCTACTGACCCTGACATCTATTGCTCAGAGTCAGCCGAAACAGCTGATCGGTGCAGGGACCAGGTATCCTGTGCATACGTAATCAGTATGAAAACTACTCCATGCCTGGACAACCCCTTTTGTCATTTCTTCCCTTTTTTTATAGACACTAACATCAATAATTTTTATGAGACATTGGCAGCATAACATCTTAACATCATTAGTGAGTATAAAAGACCCACCCCAGACAGGGGAATTCTCCAGTCCAGGACATGTATTCTGTCTTTGCATATACTGTAAGTCAACCAATCTGTATAACTAATTTCTTACCTTTTCTTCTAGACCTTAACATCAATAATTTTTATGAGATACGGGCAGCATAACATCAGGACATCAGAAGTGAGTATATATGTCAAGGTCGGTTGCAGATTTGCAGACCTGTGACCGAAATGATTAGGCAGGAGGGTGATAATATCAAAAGCGCTCAAGTACCAGTCCAGGTTTAGTACGCACTTAAAGGGGTTTCCCACCTTGGACAATTCCCTGGGACCCGAACCTATCTCTAGAACAGGGCCCTCTAAACCCACTACTAGCTCACTCTGCTCCCGCTGCCTCCTGGCCACATCCTGGTTAGGTGGTCGGGAGTTACGGAAACAGAGTACCACGGCGAGCTACGCTGTTTCCGTAGCTACCGAGTTCCTGAAACAGCGTAGCTCGCCGCGCTACGCTGTTTCAGTAACTCCCATTTACTTCTGTGGGAGTTACGGAAATAGCGTAGCTCAGCGAGCACTTAGAGCACTTAGGAAGTGGTCGGGAGGCAGCGGAGTCGAATAAGCTAGAACAGGGTTTAGGAGGCCCCGTTCTAGAGATAGGCGCGGGGACCCACATGGGACTCTGGGACCCACATCTGTCAGACTTTTAATGCATATCCTGTTGATATGCCATAAATGTCCAAAATGGGAAAACCCCTTTAAGCGGCAACAGATTATAGCGTGAGGCAGAGATGTTAGGAAATAATCTCAGTTTGGTTCACATATAAGAAGCAACAGGTTGCAGTATTAAGCAGATATGTGGTCAGGAAACAATTACATTTCGGTACACAAATAAGCTGCTACAGTTTGTAGCGAAAGGAACTAGACTACAGGCGGGAACCTTAATAGTCTGACAATCAGGAAGTGCAAGGGACAGGTTTATATAGTAAGCCAAAAGAGTGAGACCAATCGGGCAATAACGAAAAGGACTCCAGAGGCAAAAGTCAATAAAACCTACACAACAGATTCAGGAGTGGAGCTGTCCAACATCCCCTATAGCTCAATGAGAAGAGCTACTGCCTCGGACACAGGAGTTTCTGTGTTTGAATGGTGATGATATGAGACCCTCCCCAGACTGGGGCATTCTCCAGTCCAGGACTTATATGATGTCTGTGTATACAGCTACAGTCAATCAATCTGCTTAACTCATACTTTCCCCTTTTTTCCCCAGACAATAACATCGTTGATTTCCATCAGATATTGGCAGCAAAACTTCAGAAGACCAGAACATCGGCAGTGAGTATATGAGTCCCTCCACGCACAGGGACATTCATTCTTCAGTCCAGGACATGTATTCTGTTTGTGTATTATATATATATACAGCTATAAGTAACTTGCTCATTATTTTGCATTATTATTTATATGCCAAAAAACAGAAGTGGGCCCAAAACATGGAAGAGGTGAAAATTTTTCCATTTGGGTATGTTTGCAGATTTTCCACAACGGATATCGTTATGTATTACCGTAGCAGCAAAGTGGATGAGATTTGAATAAATTTCATCGACAGAATGCAGAAAAAATCTGCTTAGAAAACAATCATAAATTGACCTGCGGTGCGTTTTTTTAATCCACAGAATGTCAACGGAATTGTTGCACTTTTGATTTGGGTTTTGCCTATTGAATTCAATGAGGAGTTAAAATCCGCAACAAATAACAAATGTTGATATTTTTGCGCAGAAACGATGCGATTTAAAATCTGAAACAATACAAAACCGTTTTTTGTTTAAAATAATAAAAAAGTCTATCTTTGTCATAGCAACGGCTCCTATTCTTCCCAGCTGCTCTTCATGCAGCCCGGCCTTCTGGGATGATGTTTTAACCCAAGTGACAAATGCAGCCAGTCACAGGCTGCAGCGGTCACATGGGCAGCAGCATCATCACATTCTGCAGCCCAGGACATGTATTCAGTCTTTGTATTATATATACAATCAATCAATCAATCAATCAATCAATTTGTTTGACTTATTCCCTTTTTTCTAGAAAATAACATCAACAGTTTCAGAAACATCACAATAAACAGTGAGTATATAAGACCCTCCCCAAACAGGGACGTTCTCTAGTCCAGAACATGTATTCTGCCTGTGCAATAAATTATCCAATCTGTTAAACTAATTTCTTCCTATTTTTTCTAGACATTAACATCAAAAATTGACATCAGAGATTTGAGCAGCATAACATCAAAAATTGACATCAGAGATTTGGGCAGCATAACATCAGTACATCATAACATCATTAGTGAGTATACGAGACCCTCCCCAGACAGGGGCAACCTCAGGTCCAGGACATGCATTTGGTTGGTGGATTATGTGTATAAAGCTAAAAGTTAATGGTTCATTCCTTTAATTTTTTTCTAGAAATTAACATCAAAAATTTTCGAGCAGACATGGGCAGCAAAAGATAAGAACATCCGAACATAAGTAGTGAGTATATATGTCAAGGTCGGTGGCAGGTTTGGAGACCGGTGGCTAAAATGATTAGGCAGGAGGTTGATAATAGCAAAAGTAATTAAGAAACAGTCCAGGTTCGGTACACAGATAAGCAGCAACAGGTTGTAGAATGAAGCAGAGACGTGGTGAGGAAACAATACAAGTTCGGTACACAAATAAGGTGCTACAGTTTGTAGAGAAAGGAACTAGTCTACAGGCAGGAACCTCAATAGTCTGACACTCAGGAAGTGCAAGGACAGGTTTATATAGTAAGCCAAAAGAGCGAGACCTAAAAGGCATTAAAGGAAAGGAATCCAGAGAGGCAAAAGTCAAGAAAACCTGGACAACAGATTCAGCAGTGGAGCTGTCCAACATCCCGGGATCTATAGCTCAATGAGAAGAGCTGCTGCCTCGGACACAGGAGTTTCTGGGTATGAATCCTTACAAAATGAGACCCTCACCAGGCAAGGACATTCTGCAGCCCAGGACATGTATTCTGTTTGTGTATATAGTTATAAGCCCCCTTTTCCATGGCAGTCATTTGGTCAGTATTTTGTATGGGTATTTATAGGCCAAAACACGGAAGAGGTGCAAAACTTTCAATAATACTTTTTATATTTATGTTCTGTTTCTGGATTTGGATTATAAATACTAATGCAAAATACTGACCAAAATACTGCCGTGTGAAGTGGCCTGTCTATCAATCAACTTAACTCATTCCCTTTTTTCTAGACAATAACATCAACAGTTCCATCTATTGGCAGCAAAACATCAAACTAAACAGTGAGTATATGAGACCCTCCTCAGACAGGAACATTCTCTAGTCCAGGACATGTATTCTGTCGGTATTTTATGTGTATGCAGCTATAAGTTAATCGGTCTGTTTAACTCGTTCTTGCACTTTTTTTTATAGAAAAATTTCAGCAGATATGGGCAGCAAAATATCAGAGCATCCTAACATCAGTAGTGGGTATATATATAAGGCTCTATGCACATGACCGTGCCCATAATCACAGTCTATGATTACAGGCATATCCGGCCGCAGACGGCTGTGGTCAGTCATACGCATTTGTGGACAGTGTTTCCATTATATAGTATGGGAGCCCGATCCATAAAATAAAAAAATAGGATTTTTTTACGGAAGGTTTCTACGGTAAGGACACCTTCCCGTAAATATACGGGAAAGTGTCAGTCGGACATAATAATGAATAGGTCCGTAATTATGGACGAAATCTATGGTCGTTTGCATGGGGCCCTAATGTCGGTGGCAGATTTGAAGTACCGAGGCTGGAACAATCTGATAGGAATTTCATAATAGCAAAAGTAGTTAACTAGCAGTTCAGATTCGGTACACAGATAAGCGACAACAGATTGTAGCGTGACGCGGAGAAGTGGTTAGAGAATAATCTAAGTTTGATACACAGATAAGAAGCAACAGGTTGTAGCTTAAAGCAGATAAGTGGTCTGGGAACAATCCAAGTTTGGTATACATATAAGTGACAACGGGTTGTAGAGTGAGGCAAAGGTGTGGTCAGGAAACAATTTACTTTCGATACACAAATGAGCAGCAAGTTTGTGAAGTGACGCAGAAAGAAACTAGACTACAGACAGGAACCTCAAAAGTCTGACAATCAGGAAGTGCAAGGACAGGTTTATATAGTATACCAAAAGATTGAGACCAATCAGGCAATAAAGCATGGAATCCATAGAGGCAAAAGTCAAGAAAATCTGGACAACATATTCAGCAGTGGAACTCTCCAAAATCCCTTATAGTACAATGAGAAAAGCAGCAGGAGTTTCTCGGTTTCAATCCCGACAATATAAGACCCTCTCCAGACAGGGACATTCTCTAGTCCAGGACATGTATTCTGTTTGTGTGTTCTGTGTGTGTACTAATAAGACCCCTTTTAAACATCAGTATTTTGTATTAGTATTTATATCCAAGATCGGGAGAGGGTCAAAAACACGGAAGAGATGTACATTTTTCCATTATACTTTTTCTATATATTTTCTGTTTCAAGTTTTGGCTGCAAAATACTGACCAAAATACTGGCGTGTGAAAGTGGCCTGTCTATGAATCAACTTAACTTATTCCATTTTTTCTAGACAATAACATCAACAGTTTAATCAATGGGCAGCAAAACATCAGACTTAACAGTGAGTATATGAGACCCTCCCCAGACAGGGACCTTCCCCAGTCCAGGACATATATTATGTGTAAATAGTTATAAGTTAAGCGATCTGTTTAACTAATTTCTCCCATTTTTTCTCGACATTAACATCAAAAAGTTTCAGCAGATATGGGTAGCAAAAGATCATAACATTCGAACATCAGTAGTGAGTATATATGTTAATGTCAGTGGCAGATTTGAAGTCCTGTGACTGAAACGATCAGGCAGGAGGTTAAAAATAGCAAAAGTAATTAGGTAACAGTCCAGGTTCGGTACGCAGATAAGCAACAACAGATTGTAGCATAGAGACATGTTGAGGAAATTATCTAAGTTTGATACACAGATAGGCAGAAACAGGTTGTAGCGTAAAGCAGAGATGTGGTCCGGAAACAATCCAAGATTTGTGCTCAAACAAGTGACAACAGGTTGTAGAGTGAGGCAGAGATGTGGTCAGAAAATAATTCAATTTCGGTACACAAATGAGCAGCAACAGTTTGTAGAGTAAGACAGATGGAACTAGACTACAGGCAGGAATCTCAATAGTCTGACAATCAGGAAGGGCAAGGGACAGGATTATATAGTAAACCAAAAGACTGAGACCAATCAGGCAATAAAGGAAAGGAATCCAGAGGCGCAAAAGTCAAGACAACCTAGACAGCAGATTCAGCAGTGGAGCTCTCTAACATCCCCTATAGCTCAATGAGATGAGCTGCTGCCTGGGACAGGAGCTTCTGGGTTTCAATCCAGACAGGGACATTCTCCAGTCAGGACATGTATTCGGAAATGTATATATATATATATATATATATATATATATATATATATATATAGCTATAAGGCAACTTTCACGCGTCAGTATTTTGCATCAGTATCTGTAAGCAAATAATAGAAACTGGTCTAAAACACAGAAGAGTTGTGAATATTTATATTATTCTTTTTCTAATTATGTTTTGGTTTTGGCTTATAAATACTGATGAATAATAATGACCAATATACTGCAACGTGACAGTGACCTGTCAATTAATCTGCTTAATTTCTTACCTTTTTTCTAGACAATAACATCAACAGTTTCCGCTATGGGCAGCAAAAAATCAGAATGAACAGTAAGTATATGAGACCCTCCCCAGACAGGGACATTCCCCAGTCCAGGACATGTGTTTTGTATATGATCTGTATACAGCTATAAGTCAATCAATCTGTATAACTCATTCCCTTTTTTCCAGACAAGAACATCTATAATTTCAGAAAATGACATCAGAATATGAGCACATCACCAGTGAGTATATGACCCTCCATAGACAGGGGCAGACTACAGTAAACTCTCTATTCTATGAATTTTCAGTCGCATCCATTTCCCACACCTATTAGTCCTGGTGGGTGGGGTGATGTGGGGCCATATATTGCTCTGGGGCCCTGTGACTGCATGTTACTCCGCTGTGTGTCATGGTCGTATTCTTCTGGTTATAAAATATGTGTTCTTCTACAGGTCACCATGAAGAACCATCATCACTTTTTAATACGCACAATTTGACATCTTATAAAAAAAAAAACGCAGAAAATAACTTTTCTATCAACAAACATTGAAAAGTCAACGAAGACTTACTGGATCCTCGAAAGGGAAAGGGAGTATTTTATTTGAGGCGGCATATAGGACATCAAACACAAAGCTACGAGACAACATGTAGAGCCCGAACATCAATCATCATCAGCGGCAATACCTTTCCCAAATTTGCCACCTGGATTTAGTTAATTCATTATCATTGCGGAAATTAAAAAAATAAATTTTAAAAACTCTGTTCTTCTGTTTTCTCTTTCACTTCATGTCTTTCCTGCTTTATGGGTAAATAAACAGAGTTATGTGGCTGTGGAGAGGGGAGAGTCTGGGAAAGTCCTGGAGGAGTTCTGATGATGACCATAATGGTTGTCACTCGGCTTTGTAACCATTCTCCATGGAGGAAATTAATTCCCATCAATGGAAATATCTTTTTTAACCCCTTAGTGACCACCAATACGCCTTTTCACGGCGGTCACTAAGGGGCTTTAGGCTAAGGCGCCGCCTTTACACGGCAGCGCTTTAGCCTAATGTAGCGCCAAAATAAATGATCAAAGCTCCGTTCTCTCAGTTACCGGAGGTAGTTGAGGGTTCAGAGCAACAACCAGAGACCATAACGAGTGGTCTCTGGTCACGTGATCGCCGTGATTCGTTAAATCACGGCGGTCACTGCAAAGCGGCAGATCGTTACCCTTTCTCTCTCCTCTCATGGAATAACTCCTTAGAGAGAAAGGGTAATAAGTGTTCCCCAGTATACCCCAGATGAATCACCCCCCCCTCCCACGTCTGATTCCCCCCTTCCGATTCCCCCCCTCACACACAAAATGGCGCGCGCATGCACTGTGCATAACCTGCCTGTGTCAGCAGCTGGCACAGAAACCATCAGGGACCGTTGTGACTGGTCCCTGATCAGGTGATCTGTGTGATAAAACCTATCACAGAGATCAAAGACAGTTATTTTAATAACACAGCCAGGACATGGGCTGTGTTTCTCTCTCCTCTCATTGTAGTTGTTCCTTGAGAGGAGAGAGAGATCAGTCTGCGTCCTGTGCTGTAAAAAAAAGTGAAGAAACAAATCACCGCTTTCTAGTATATATATATATATATATATATATATATATAATATAAAATCTAGACTAGCGTTAGTGCTAGTTTAGCGTTAGTGCTAGTTTAGCGTTAGTGTTAGTTTAGCGTTAGTGCTAGTTTAGCGTAAGTGTTAGTTTAGGGTTAGTGCTAGTTTAGCGTTAGTGCTAGTTTAGCGTTAGTGTTTAGGGCCATAATAGCCGTAAGACTACATTAGGGCTTTATTTTATTACGTCTGTTATAAAAAATAAAAAAAATAATAGTTAGTGTCGTTTTTAGGTTTACTTTAGGCTGGGTTCACATGACAGCGTCCTATAGGGCTGAAATTACGGAGCTATTTTCAGGAGAAAACAGCTCCTGAATTTCAGACGTAATTGATTGTACTCGCGTTTTTCGCGGCGGAAATTACGTTCGTAATTGGAGCTGTTTTTGAATGGTGCCAATGAAAAACGGCTCCATTTACGTCTCAAGGAGTGACAGGCACCTCTTTGACACGGGCGTCTTTTTACTCGCCGTCTTTTGACAGCGGCGCGTAAAAAAACAGCCGGTGTGCACAGAACATCGTAAAACCCATTCAAATGAATGGGCAGATGTTTGCCGGCGCTTTGGAGCCTTATTTTTGGACGTAATTCGAGGTGTAAAACACCCGAATTACGTCCGTAAATAAGGTGTGTGAGCCCAGCCTTAGGGTTCTTATCGCACTTATAGGGCATATATATATATATACTGTACATACATACATACATATCTATAAATATAATGTCTCAGAGACTGTACAGCGCGAAGCAAGCCTACGCCTTGCTATGTTCCAACAGTTCTGAAAGTGAAACGAGCTTGCGTTCTTTTGGCCAAAACGACAACTAATACCCCATGTTTTTTCATGGTTACTTACAT